>NW_026596109.1:17871327-17882389 GCF_907164565.1 Psammomys obesus | reverse complement strand
TGTGTGTGTGTGTGTGTGTGTGTGTGTGTGTGTGTGTGTGTGTGTGTTTCAGGTGCCTGTGAAGGTCAGAAGGGGTGTTATAAACCCTAGAGCAGGAATCATGAGACTTGTGAGCTACCTCACTTATGTGCTGGGCACTTTACAAGAGCAGTATTTGCTCTTAAGTACAGGAGAATCATCTCTCCAGTCCTGTAATACCCATTTAAAAAATGGATTCCTCTTATCATTATTTGTTGGCCTACTGGAACAAATTTCCTTTTTATTTTCACAATATTATCTATATTTGCTTTCAGTAGCAGAGCCTCAGGAAACTGAGATCTTGATAGCTCTAGTGCTCTTCAGAAGTCTTCACACTCTGGTTGGTTGTTTTTTTTTTATTCTAAATCTATGTTCATAACATTAGCATAAATATTTTCACACGTGACAACAGTCTCAGGCTACAAGCACATGAGATTCAGTGGAGACATGTTTTAAAAGATATATTCTTGATTCCTGACCAGGCAATTCTAAATCTGAGGGTGGGGAGAAGAATCCTAGGATCTCTGTCTTAAATAAGAATACTACTATGAATATTTGCTCCATAAACAGATAATGAATGTGTGGAAGATAGTTATCCTTGATGATTCTTGGTGGTTTTTATGCATTATTCTGAAGCAAAGACCACAACACTTTGAGAAAATATAAAATAATTGTTACAATAAAAATAGCATATTACTGAATTAATGCTGTTCCGAAATTAAGACTCATCCCAGCAGTGTATAAAACTAATGCTGAGACTCATAACCAAACTTTAGACAGAGTGCAGGGAATTTTATGAATGACAGGGGAGAGAGTAAGACTTGGAGAGGACAGGAGCTCCACAGTAGAGAGCAACAGAACTAAAATATCTGGGCCCAGGGATCTTTTCTGAGACTGATACTCCAAACAAGGACCATGCATGGAGATAAGCCAGAACCCCTGCACAGATGTAGCCCATGGCAGCTCAGTGTCCAATTGGGCACCCTAATAAGGGGAACAGGGACTTTCTCTGACATTAACTCAGTGCTGGCTCTTTGATCACCTTCTCCTGAGGGTGGAACAGCCTACCCAAGCCACAGAGGAAGACAATGCAGCCAGTCCTGATGAGACTTGATAAGCTAGGGTCAGATGGAAGGGGAGGAGGACCTCCTCTATCTGTAGACTAAGGGGAGGGGCACGGGAGGAGAAGATGGTGGAAGAATAGGGTTGGAAGGGGACTAGGGAGGGGCCTACAACTGGAATACAAAATGAATAAATTGTAATTAGTTACAAAATAAATTAAAAATAATGAATCCTTCAATATATTTTTAAATAGAACTTTTCTTTTTTTCAAATGTATTTAAGGCCAACATGGAAAAAAACTGTTCAATGACATATTTAATCTACAATTAAAGCATAAAATAAAAAAGCTACAAAATGTATCCTAAATTGCTAGTGATATAATTTACAAAGGTGTCATCTTTTTATCTGGTTTTCTGTAAGTAACAACAGATGGTGCTTTGGTTTTTCTTTCTCTGAGCACCTGGTAACTTTTAAATTAGTGCTCAGAATCTCTGAAGAAAATGGAACCATAAAATGAGGTCTATGGATTTCTTTCATTGTCAAACTAATAAACATATATGTATATATTATATTTTAATATATTAATATTAGTTCAAATATATATTGAAATTGATAGATAGAGAGAGATTATAGATATAAATACAGAGAGATTGAAATAGACAAATATGGATATAGGGATAGGTATAGAGAGATGGAGATATATTGGTATAGAAATACAATTATAGAGATAGAGGTAGAGATACACTCTCCACACTGAACACCACCTTTCCTTCAATTTTCTGTGGGTTACTTTAATTTTAAACAGATGGTTACACACTTTTTTTTAGAAGAACAAGATAATAAATATTTTGGACTTCGATGCCATATTATTTCCTTTAGACTCACTTAATCCCTAGTTACAGTGTAAAGATAGCAATTAACCAATACAACTTTTTTGCAGTCAACAAACTTAATTTTATGTCATTGTCAGATTTTATACACTATTATTCAATTTCATTTTAATCATTTAAAATTGTGGAATTCATTTTACTCTATAATGATACAAATATAGATATTGATTATTGAAAATTGAGCTTAGATTTTATGTTTTTAGAAAATATACTTATGTGCTTTGAACACACAATTAACATACATATAAACATATATTTATCCACACATACCTTTTGTCTGGGGATACATAGAGATAAACACACACATACATACATACACACACACACACAGATCTATCTATATCCCCAGGCAAATGGTATTTGTGATAGTTAACATGGATTATTAACTTTACAACATCTAGAATTAAACTAGTAGCCAAATCTGTGGGAAGGTCTGTGAGGGAGTTGGTTAACTGCAGAGAGCTCACCCTCAGGGTGGGTAGCAGAGTCCCATGTCCTGAGGTCCTGTACTGAGTAAAAATGAAGTGAGTTGAGCACCAGTGTTCACCCTTCTCTGCTTCCGGGCTGTGGTTGTACTGTGACCAGCTGCCTCACTTTCCCACCACACTGTCTTTTCAGCCACAACCCTCTATACTTCCAAACCACGAGTCACAACATGCCCTTCCTTATCTAGGTTGCATTTGTTAGGTATTTTATCACAGCTATGAGCAAAGTAAGTAATATAGCATTAAACAATATAAGCTCTTAAGCAGTCCATGGCAAATTTAAATTCTACTCCTGATCCCTAAAGGAAACATAAGAAAAAAGAGAAAGCATCTTCTTTTCTTGACTATCTACCAACCTTCCCTCTATAAACAGTGTTACCTCAGACATTTAATTCTCCTATCTAAAAAAGATTTCTTTTGCATACTTTATGAGCAAATGACTTTCCACACATAAAAACACTAAGGACATTTGAAAAAGTTTCAATGGAAACTTGTGGTTTTATAAAATGACCAAAATTATGAATGGAGGCCTCTGAAGAGGATAACAATTCCCCGTAGCCATAGGTTCTCAAAACATGCGTGCCAGGGATGAGATACCTTTCTTTGCACTGTTGGTCAGGGGGGTCCCAGAGGCTTGCCAAACAATTCAAGCTACTCTCAATGCTTCTAGTTGCCTAACAGAATTTGTTTTGATAGTAAGATCCTGCTTTTGAAGATGCTGTACATATTGGTTAGAAGACACAGATAAATTAAGCTACTACGAACTGGAACTTTCCTCCTAGATGATGCTAGCTTAGAGTTGGCTTCTATAGGGAAAGGCATCAGCACTGATAGGTAAGCTATAATAATGACTGGTTTGACAAAGTATGCCCATTGGACCAATACTGACATAAATGCTACAGGAATAATCAAGGGCTTTTTTGTTATATTGAATGTCTGTTACACAGGAGGAAACTCATGGTTAGTACTATAAAGTTTCCAGGAACTTTTGCCAGCGGTAGGTATAAGCCATTGGGGGAAAAGCTACTATTATTAGTTTGCTAATTCTGTTAATTTGCAAACATTTACCTTTTATACTCATAGATTAGTGAAGATATCAGCCTTAATAAAAAATCTTTTGCCATGGGCATGATCAGTGCAGATTCACAAGTAGTCAAAGTGCAGAGAATAAGTGATTGTGGGGTATTCATCTCTAAATAGGTGTCCACACGACATCTCCCTTCTCCAAAACTAAGGGAACATAGCAGAAAAGGTAGAGGGACATTTGTTCAAATCAGAGGCTGGGAAGAACTGCTGAAGGTCAGTGTCTTCTGAACTGACATGGCATTCATGAACACACAAGGGGTACTGGAGAAGATCAAGATCATCAGAAGTTCAGCATGTGAACTAGGTAATGGCACACGCCTTTAATCCTAGCACTTGAAGGATAGAGGCAGGCAGATCTCTGAGTTCAAGGCCAGCCTAGTCTACAGAGGGTGTTCCAGGATAACCAAGGCTACTGTTAGCAAACTAGACACAGTAGAGATGTTCCCATCCCTATGAAAGAAAAGTTACTCCACATGTACTAAATATAGCATCTTTGATACAACATAAAATTTTTCTTAAGGACAAAAGTTGTACTATATATATATTACATATTATATATTATATATAAATATGTTGTAATTTCTGTTTTTTTCTGTGTATTTCTTTATAAAATTAGCTAAAATTGTCAGGTGTGGTAGCAAATAGTTTAGTTCCAGCACTGAGGAAGCAGAAACAGGTGAATTTCTGAATTTGAGGATAGCCTATTATACATAGAAACTTCTATGCAAACAGGGCTATATAAGGAGACTTTCTATATAAACAAAATTAAAACTGAACAGTTTTTGGAGAGAGAGAAGAAAACAAAGAGAAGGCTGGGAAGTAAGAACATAAGAAAATGGTAAGGAGAGCCCACTGTTTATTATACTCTGTCTAAAAAGTTTTGTTCCATCAATATATTAGGTGAGAGAATCAAAAACAGAAGAGTGATATGTCTGATTGCTTAACTGTTTCTCCAGCACTGATTATAACATGGTCTTGAATATGGTCCACTTCAATCTGAGACATCAACATTAGAGGAGGAGAAAGTAAATTCAAATCCCAGTCCAACTAGGAATGGAAAGAAGACAGTATTTTCAAGTTTGCTAATGTACTATCAAGGTCAAAATTGACTTTCTTTAGTCTTGATACTTTTCACAATCACAGTTTTGTGATTCTAGTGTGGTCATGCAGATGTTGGGCAGTAGTGGAACTGGCCTCCTTTCTATTTTGTCTTCAGGAACCTTCACTCCAGCTTCTGCTCTTGCCCTACCACTGTTTCTAACATCTTACTGCCGATTCTACCGTGTCTGTAAGCCTTGCAGTGCCGTGTACCTCCTCTCTTTGCTATCTCTCCTTCAACCTTACTTCACATTACACAAAAATCTAGAAGTGGACGTTGGTGTGGGAATGCTGGGACAGACAGATGTCCAAGCTGAGCGACCTCCTCGTTAGGCATAACGAGGAAAAGCATAAATGATAATGATAGATAGAACATCCAAACCTCCCGCCTGAGCACAGAACCTACTAAATAACAGGTGACAATCATTTTGAGGAAATCAGGGATACTGACTGGAAACGGGACCAGCCACATTACAGGATGCTGCTCTCTGTGTCCAGTGACAGAGGTCCTGGAGTCACTGTGAACAGTAGAACTCAGAGATGCCTTCAGTGCACAGCAACTTACGTCTAAATGGTATATTAAGTTTAACATTTTAATATTTTTCAAATATTATAATATGGAAGGCATTAAATAATTAGAATGTTACTTTTTTATTATTATTATTAATTACACTTTATTCATTTTGTATTCCCCCATAAGCCCCTCCCTTCTCCCCTCCCGGTCCCACCCTCCCCCCCTTTCTGCATGCATGCCCTCAGAATGTTACTTTTTAAAAAATAAATTAATTTTTACATTATTCATGCAAAGAATGGATTGCAATGTCTCTGAAAAAGGTGGATGGGCAGTTTTGTCATTTTTGTCAACATTATCATTTCTCGATATATATTGGCTGATTTGTAAGAACTCCTCTATCCACGTCCCTTGCAGGTGAAACATCTTGACCTATATCTCTCTCTGGCAGCACTAATACTTCTAACAACCCAACTTTTTTTTTTTTCCTACCAAACAACCCTTGTTCACTTGCTGAACTTTCATATACAGCTTAGTGTTAATAATTTCTTCTGATCCCAGGACTTCAGACAGACAAGTAAGGCAATGGCTCAGAAAATAAAGCACATTTGATTGACACTAAATCAATAAATGTTAAATTCAATAGCTCTGAAGGTGTATGACCAAATGAACTTTGTGTTAAATGTAAAATTCATAGTGGCAGAGAAGTGCAGTCAAGGTTAATATTATCTCAGAATCCTGACACCATATCACACATGTCATGGTTTTTAATGTTTGATAAAATCTGGTAAGTTTCAATTACTTATGACAAGACACTTCTTCCATCTTCAGAATCATTTTTTCCTAAGCTAAATGACTGTAAGGGAAAAATCTCTCATTTCTTTTTTCCTCACATCTTACCCCTTTATGTCTCAGTATGTTCCCTATCTTCCTCTTGTTTGTTACATTTCTAAGATAATTGGCAAGACTTTATTTTTCAGTAATCCACGGATTTGAAAATCAGTATCTGAATATATCTCTGGACACAGCAAGCTAAACAGCAAAATTAAAATGAATACATAATTTCTCTTTTCTGGAAGCTAAAACATTGTTAGGTAAAGTTAACATTTAGTTTAGTAAAAATCGCCTGTTTGCTGCCAAGTCAGGCTTGCAGTAAATATGTAAACAACTTAGCAAGTGAAGATACATATGTCTCATTGTGACCTCAATGAGGGTGTCAACATTGCTTTTCCTATTAGATTTTCTTGAGTGCCATCATCTGTTCAACATAGTCTGGGACATGGCTATCTTGTTGAAGAACAGAGGGAGGCTGACATCAAGGGTTCCATTTCTTTCAGGAATGTCAAGAGTGCTTTAAGATGAAGCCACATGCTCAGCAAGGCTACCAGTCTCACCAGGGGAGGGGGAAGTGAATTTTCCACCTGGCCTTACAGTTAGTTAGCCCTTTTAAAATGAGATTGCCCTTGGCAATGGAATCTTGGTTCCAATTAATTTTAACATTTTCCAATTAGTTTTTAACTTTAACATAAAGTTGTATCCAAGTGTTACAACTCCTTGGTTTAAACTGCTGTGCTAAGCATGGCAGAGGGTACAGGAGGATGCCAGGAACTGGCCAGAGAGCAGGTCAGGTAAGATTCAGAACTGATGGACCAGAAGGTTATCCAGGCCCAGGGGGTGCTTCCCAGGATGCTTAGCAAGCTCATGGTGGTCAGGCAGCTCCAGTGGGCAGCCAAGCCCCCTCCAGTCCAACAGCAAATATCCAGGGAGAAGGGGAACTCTCCCTCCCCCAAAATAAATGATGAATCTCAGTCAGCCATGGTGGAAAGAACCTAGGACCTTTATTTCATGTGAAATCAGGGATTTATAAACTTTGGGCAATGGGGAGGGGGAGGATTTTGAGGGTGAATATTTTTGATTCACTGGGCTAGAGGTACTAGAGATACTTGATTCACCTATAATGGTTCAGCACCTCATTCACATGTAATAGGAGAACATCTTACTTAATTATCCTATGGGTGGGGAAAATATCCAAGTACAAGGTCTTTGGTTGAAAGCCAAGATACCAAGACATCTTATTAGTATGGGGTGAGTATCTTCAGGAATCCCCAGATACTTGCTAAACAGGTTTTCTTATCAGGAAAGTGTCTAGACTATAATCTTCCCTGAGGACTATGTGACAAGCCTTAGAGGTTTCTGGGGTTCACAGAGGGTGCCTCTCTAAGAACAGGAGTCCATTTTACACCAAGCTAAGAGGCTATCCAGAAAATGTCAAACTTAAACCTTACCAGCAGAAACCCACACTTGAGAAATAAAAATTACTTTTAAAACCATAGATAAATCATTTTATAAAGGTGCTTACTTTCTGTTCTTCATAGTTCAAAAATGTATTGGAATTATAAAAATTATTTAAATCACACTAATAATATTTTAAAATGCATTTTATCATTAAGATGTTAGTTAAAACAGAGTTCAAATCTTGACCTTTCTCCTCATCAGTTATTACCAAGTCTCAGGTGGTAGAGATGCTAAATCCTACAGATGAGCAGCCACAAAGCAGAAAATTCAGAAAAAAAGAAAACCTTAAACAAACAAAAAACAAACAAACAAAAACACCCCAAGGAAACACAAAAACTATAATTTTCTCCTTTAAGGCCTGGAATAAAGCTGCTCATGACAAGAAAAAGAAAAACCTCTTCCGTTTTCTTTTTTTTTTAACTAAATAAGTTATTTATTTATTACAATTCATTTACTTTGTATTCCAGCTGTAGCCCCCTCCATCTCCTCCCAGTCCCAGCCACCCTCTCTCTTTTCCCCTATGCTCCATCCCTAGTACACTTATACAGAAGGACCTCCTCCCCTTCTATCTGACCCTAGCCTATCAGGTCTCATCAGAACTGGCTGCATCATCTTCCTCTTTGGCCTGGCAAGGCTGCACCCTCCAGGGTGAGGTGATCAAAGAGCCAGCCACTGAGTTGGTGTCAGAGACAGCCCCTACCCCCTTACTAGTTAACCCACATAGAAAATGAGCGGGGGGTGAGGAGGACTAGGTCCTCTCCACACATAATCTTTGGTTGGAGTATTGGTCTCTGCAATCTTTGACAAAGAAGCAAAACCATACAATGGAAAAAAGACAGCATCTTCAACAAATGGGGTGCTGGTTTAACTGGATGTCTACACGTAGAAAAATGCAAATAGGAAACTAAAGTCCAAGTGGATCAAAGACCTCAACATAAAATCAGACACACTAAATCTGTTAGAAGAAAAAGCAGGGAAGAGTCTGGAACTCATTGGCACGGAAGACAAGTTCCTGAACAGAACACCTGCAGGACAGGTTCTAAGAGCAACAATCAATAAATGAGACCTCATGAAACTGAAAAGCTTCTGTAAAGCAAAGGACACTGCCATCAGAACAAAACAACGGCCTACAGATTGGGAAAAGATCTTCACCAACCCTATATCTGACAAAAGGCTAATATCCAGAATATATGAAGAACTCAAGAAGTTAAAAGCAAGTCATCCAATTAAAAAGTAAACAGAAAATTCCCAACAGAGGAATATCAAAGGGCAGAGAAACACTTAAATGCTCAACGTCCTTAGTCATCTGAGAAATACAAATCAAAACGACCCTGAGATTTCCCCTCACACCTATCAGAATGGCTAAAATCTAAAACTCCAGGGATGGTGCATCCTGTAGAGGTTGTGGAGAAAGGGAACCCTCCTCCATTGCTGATGGGAATGTAACCTTGTACAACCACTTGGGAAATGAATTGGCACTTTTTCAGTGCTTTTGTGATACAAAAACAAAAATAAAATTACTTTTACTTTTTTAGGGTTTTCAACTGCATTTGAGAATGAAATGTATGCAAAGCAGATTAGCTGGAGAAAACATACAATTTTGATTTAAGTTTTATGACATAGAAAGACTTAGTCCACCTTCTCAAAAGTGAGTAAGCCCAATTACTTTCCTCTAAGTTTGAACAAAGGCAGGCCATTGTTGAGAAAGTCTAAAATGTCTGTGGAGACTAAAGAAAACCGATTTAACAGGTACTACTTATGCAGGGTCCTCTGTGTGCTTCCACACTGGCTCATGCTTGCCTTCTTCTAGTGGTGGAGAACATTTTTCCATGGAAGTTTTTATTTGTTTTCAGAAAAATCAAAATCCCCTTTCATGACCTGCTTGGTTATCAAATGACCTCAATTCAAAGCATGTGTTAAACCCTGTGATGTATTTTAGGAAGCATATCTACCATCTTCTTCCCTTGTTCCATTAGCCAGAGGGTACTAAGACATATTTAATAGGTACCCTGATTTTCAGCAAGCACACTTTCATTTAGCTCAGTTACTCTTGAAAGGCCAGAGGGAACGCACCAGCTGATTAGACTGCAAAGATTAGCCATGAGCCCCTGGACTCAGACAAATATGAATGTTCTATCTCCAAGGATTGGTTGACTTTGCAGGCTCCCCAGCTCATCATAAAGATGAAAGAAAAAAAATACTTCAGAGACTGAGAACTCACAGAACTGTAGCCATCAGGAATTAGAGAAATCAACATCCCCCAAACAGCAATAGATGAAGATGAAAACCAAAGCTAATGAACAATGCAAATACTGTGGCAAACATTCCTAACTCAATGGCTATCCACCTGGAGATGTTAAGAAGTGACAATTTAATCCCAGTGTTTTAGACAATAGGAAAACAAACTCTTAGAATATGTTTCATACTAATTTATTTGAGGGAAAAAGTTTCAAGTCTCCACATAACTCATTTGAATATCAAAGTAGAAAGAATTTGCCTGTATCAGTTGTTTCTTAGCAAATTTTATAGTAAGTTTGTACTTGATGTAGGAAAGTAGCCATTTCAAGTTTTATGACATCATAATGTCCCAGTAAAAATGATGGCAAACCAGTCAACAGGTCTATCTTGTCACCTTCTTCCTATATTATTTTTCTGAGCAGGAAGAATGCCCATACTTATAGGGCATAGCTAGCGATATAAAATGAATGTACTCCAGTAGACTAAATTAAAGAGGATTGCAACTGACTTATTTTAGACTGCAGTATGGAGACTGCGTCTAAATCAAAGCATCCTTTCATTATCATTCTACATGCTGTTTCTCCTTATCATGTCAGTTTGTAAGCACCTTGCAAAAGCAAGTCAAACAAGACTAGGAAATTTCCTAAACAGAATGGAAGATCTAGATGTTTGATTCTAGGATGAACTAGAAATAAAAATCATGTGACCCTTACACAGTAGAATATTTATTTCACTTAGTATCTAGATAGCCTAAATCTAAATCCTTGTTAACTGTATCCAAGGACATCAAAATAATAAATGTTCAAATCTAATTTTCAGGGTTTACTATTTTAATACAATTAGAAATTGAAAATCTTAAAAATGTTGGTAAAAGTTTTAAAAAGATCCAGCTATACCTCTCCTAGGCATATACCTAAAAGAGGCTCCAGTACACAAAAAGGACATTAGCTCAACCATGTTTGTAGCAGCTTTATTTGTAATAACCAGAAGCTGGAAACAACCCAGATGCCCCTCAACTGAAGAATGGATGCAGAAACTGTGGTACATCTATACAATGGAGTATTACTTAGCAATGAAAAACAATGAAATCATGAAATTTGCAGGTAAATGGTGGGAACTGGACAGGATTATCCTGAGTGAGCTATCCCAGAAGCAGAAAGACACACACAGTATATACTCACTCATATAGACATATAATATAGAATAAACCTACTAAAATCTGTACCCCTAAAGAAACTAATCTAGAAAGAAGACCTGACTAAAATGCTCAATCCCCATCCTGAAAGCAAAGAGGATGGACATCAGAAGAAGAAGAAGAAGAAGAAGAAGAAGAAGAAGAAGAAGAAGAAGAAGAAGAAGAAGAAGAAGAAGAAGAAGAA
>NW_026596109.1:17775991-17871317 GCF_907164565.1 Psammomys obesus | reverse complement strand
AAGAAGAAGAAGAAGAAGAAGAAGAAGAAGAAGAAGAAGAAGAAGAAAACAGGAAACAAGTTAGGAGCCTCCCACAGAGGGCCTCTGAAAGGCTTTGCCCTGCAGACTATCAAAGCAGATGTTGAGACTTATGGCTAAACTTTGGGCAGAATGCAGGGAATCTTATGAAAGAAGTGGGAAATAGTAAGATCTGGAGAGGACAGGAGCTCCACAAGGAAAACAACAGAACCAAAAAATTTGAGCCCAGGGGTCTTTTCTGAGACTGATACTCCAACCAAGGACCATGCATGGAGATAACCTAGACCCCTTGCACAGATGTAGCCCATGGCAGTTCAGTGTCCAAGTGGCTTCCATAGTAATGGTAGCAGGGACTGCTTCTGACATGAACTGATTGGCCTGCTCTTTGATCACCTCCCCCTGAGGAGGAAGCAGCCTTACTAGGCCACAGAGGAAGACAATGCAGCCACTCCTGATGAGACCTAACAGACTAGGATCAGAAGGAAGGAAAAGAAACCCTCCCCTACCAGTGGATTTGGGGAAGGGCATGTGTGAAGAAGGGGAAAGAAGGGAGAGATTGGGAGGGGAGGAGGGGGGAACTCGAGGGCGGATACAAAGTAAATAAAGAGTAAGTAAAATAAAATGAAACAAAAATTAAAAAACTTTCTACATATCAAAAAATAAAATAAAATAAACATAAATTCCCAATGAACAGATGGGGAAATTTAAATGAAATAAAGCATGGCATAAGTATAAAAATTTAAAGTGTGGAATGCATATTATCATATAACTAATTGACTAAAGTTTTATCAGAAGAAATAATGTTACAAAATTAAACACATTCATCACACAGTAAGAATATTTAATATGGGTCTAGCACAGCATTCAACTAAAATAGTCAGAAAATATTTCTACAATAGACAAAATCACAGAGCAGAAATCAATGAAAGTACAGAGAAAGTAGAGAAGATTTATGGTAAGAGACTGAAAAGGCATAAATAACCAATACGTAGTGGGAAACTGGTACCTGACAGCTAGATAGAAATTAAAGACAGAATAATGTAAAAATATATTAAACTGTGTAGTAAATGAGATGGCAGTAGACATAATTATGTCTAAGATAGTGTTGTCCTCTTATTGCAGTAGGCAGCGCGTCCGTCTCATAATTACATCGAAGATAGACTTCGGAAGAATTTTAATCATAAAAATCATCAAAGAACCACGTCTTCTTTGTTAGAGTAGTTAAAGTGCCTTTCCCTCCCTCAGTGCTGATGCCTCACCCACGGCCATCCCTCTACTCTCCAGGACGCATCTACACATACATGTGAACATAGGGCTGCCAAATGCTCGGACCACACAACCATAAGAAAGTATCTCGCATAAACCTCTAAAATAGAGTTAAGTTTATACAATGTAAGTTATTTTTATTGCTGCAATGCAAGGTTATCAACTCCAAATAATTTAAAAGTAAAACAGTGGTACACAAAAACATGCTCGATTCATTAATTTAAACCTGTTAATTTTCTAAAGAAAAGAAATCAGCAGATAAACAAAAATGTTTCTCAAGTTATCATATGATCCCAATGTTAGGCCAAATTTTCCACCAGAAAACTTCTAGAAACTGTAAACAAATTCAGAAGTGCAGAAGGATACAAAATCAATTTGCACAAATCAATAATTTGCAGGCAAATCTCTTAATTTGAGGAAGCCTAGTCCATGTAGAAAGAGTTCTCTGAAACCAAGACCATATAATGAGACTTTAAATAGGAACAAAATTAAAACTAAACCTAGTGCCTTGGAGGGAGAGAGGAAAAACAACAAAGAGAAAGCTGGGGAAGCAGCACATGGAAAAATGGTAAGGAGAGCCCGCTGTTTAATAGAATACATTGGGTATATGACAGAATAAAAAAAAAAAAAAAAAAGAGTGAGATGTTTGAATACCTTACTCTTTCTCCAGGGCTGATTAAGGAGCAGGGCCTGAACGTGGCCCACCTCAGTCTGAGACATCAACATGAGAGGATGAGAATAATCCTCATAACATTTTGACCTCCTTTTGAGCTTATTTTCTTTAAATGAATAACTTGAGACAAATGATCATATCAAATTAATAGATCCAACTTCAAGTTACCAAATTAGCTTCCCAAAGTCTTGCTGGTATACTATTTCCCTAAATAGTGAATACATGTGTGTCTATCCATGAAAACAAACATTACCTTGTAGAAGCTCTTTGGCTAGGCTCTTGATTTCTCCTAGTTTTGTCCAGCTTCTGTCAGGTCATCTAAAGGTGAGAGTACACTATGGTCTTTCAAGACTTGTTTTCTGAGGTTGGCAAGTTCACATGGTGATCTATTACCATATTTTCATTCTGTCAAAAGTCTAACCTGAAGCCCTTCTGTCCATCTTGCTGCTTTTTAATTATGAGTGGCTTCTACTTGGGGAACATTTATCCTTCAACGAGACATTTACCTCCTGGGAGTGTGCTGGGACACACTAACTGTTTCTGTGTATTCAGCAACCCATACAGGCTTTTGTTTCTCTACATCATGGTAAAATTTGTCCAATTTTCATTCATATTTTCCCAACTTTGGGTTCCATAGCAACTATTATTAAATGTAAATTGCCACCAAGAATATTATCAGGACTCTCCTTAGAGCTGTTGGGCTGTTTGGGTGAAGGGAGTATGTCCAGACGGAAGTGCCTAATCTCAGGAGTCCACTTTATTCTGTGTTGAGAGAATATGACAGAGTATAGAAGTCCAGAAAACTTTCTGAATAAATATTCACAAATGCAGCCACTACTTTGTTTATATCTTTTACAGAAGCATCTCACGGTGGCTTATAATATCACTTCTCTCTAGTCCTCTTTCTGGGAGAAATGGGTAACAAAGCTCGAACGAGCAAGCCAGTCACATGAGTGCACAGAGCCCCCATATAAATCCTTCTGCATTTGTGAATGAGAATAGATTAACTGTCTTAGAGACAGGTTTCCGGATGCAAAGCTCCACAATGTTGTAACCATTTAAATGACGGACAACCCGAGCTCCATGGTGGCATTGCGAAGATGCCCTAGGAAAGCGTTGCACTTACAGGTTTGCCGTGCAAGCTCGGTGTTTCACTGGAAGTGCTAAGAGGAAAGGAGGGAAAGTGGAAAACATAATATTCTTCCTTACATCATTGGCTGTTTCTTTCTCACAGCCTGATCCCATGTTTAATCTTAAGGTCTCTCCTAAGGAGCCTTTACTCATCAACTCCTATATCTACCTCCCCTCTGCTACTGAAATGACATCACAGGATCTGTCCCAGGAACTAGACAGATCATCAGAGCTATGTGGTGTGAGCTGTTTATAATATATTGCATCCGTTGCTTATGCATAGTTAAAACCAAATACCAGACACACACAGCTGAGAGGGGGAAACATTTACTTTGGCTCATGGTGTAAAAGGTATGGCTATTGAATTGCAGACACATCAGAGCATTCAGCTCACAAAATAGTAGCAAGAACTGTGGAAAAGTATCTTGCCTGCAATGACACATCCCAATTTCCTGTTTCCCCAGCTCGTCCTTTCTGCTGCTGTCCATAAGGCCATTTGTTATGAATTCATCATGGGGTCCATTCATTCATCAGAACAGAGCTTTCATGTTTGGTCTGTGGAAACACCCAGAAGTGTGCTTCACTAAACTACGAGGTGCTTCTCCTCCCAATCAAGCCAAAATCAATGCCAATCATCACACATGTTTGCTGTTCACTATTATATACTTGTAGCCACATTTGATGTTCTCCTTAAGTAGGAGTTACAGGGCATCTAGTAAATTAGTGGAATTCTATGCAATGAATTCTAAGATGGTGATTGTGTCACTGATATAATATTTCAAATTTGTTTAACATAGAAAATAAAATTAAGAGTCTAGAACAAGGTTTTCAATTTGAAGCATCTCAAAATGCCGGATATTGTGTTTTTTGAAAGATATTAGAAAACATGCAATCAACACTCATGTTAAAGCACAGACACTAAGTTCATATTATCATTATGCCCCTACCTAAACTATCTATAGACTATACCAGAGTGAAGGTGATGCTTGTAGAATGGCCTAGATAGGAATGGGCTGTGTAGAGCAGAGTAGCAATTCCAGGAATAAAATTCAGTGCCCAGTGTGAAGTTCCTATTATATTTGTCAAATGATCAGTCCTGACTTAACAGTCTTTTATTACATATAGGCTGGAAGACAATATAAAATATTAAGAAAATTTCACTTACAAGATTAAGAGGGTCTTCAAAATATCTGGTTCCAGAAGAATGTTCGTAAGTACTAAAAACAATCAAGGAAAAAAACAAACATAACAGCTAGTGTATTCAATGATATGTTAAACACACACATTATCTGTGTAGGTCTGAAAGGAAGAAATCACAGTTTGTATCCTATGTCCTCTTGAAAGGCTAGAAAGTAGCCTCCATTCTTCATTCACTTCATTCCAATATGACATAATGTGGGGGGCACTAGGCAGGCTGAAGCAGGCAAATCGTTTTATGACTCAGTAAGTTACCATTGACAACATTATGTTCTGTGTGTAGTAAAGTAAAACAAATCCTATATCAAGTTGAACAGGTCAAATAGAGTAGAATGGAAGATTAACTGCCAGGAAAGAACGTCTTGCTTTCGTACTGCAAAACCAGACTGTGGCTGGAGCTCTTACCACTTGAGTGAGCAGGAGAAGTGCACAAATAGGAAATAGCAAAGCCGAGGCTGGGGAAAGAGGACAGGGACATATTTGCAATGGCTCTACTCTCTGGATCGAAAATCTTGTGCTTTTCTTTATGGCAATGAAGCCATTGGAGGTTTCTGTAGTGATTCATCATGGCTGCCAACTTGACACATCTGAGAATAGGGAGTCTTGGTTGAGGAATTGCCTCCTTCAGATGTACCCCTGGGCATGTGAGTGTGTGTGTGTGGGGGGGGGTATTTTCTTGATTGATGATTAATGTGAGAGGACCCAGCCCAACTTCTGTGCAGGTGCCTTTGGTGTAGGTGGCCCTGGGTCGTCTAAGAAACGAGGCTGAACAAGCAAACTGGTAAAGGTGTGCCGTTGTCTCTGCCTCAGTTCCTGCCTCCAGGTCCCTGCCTCGGCTTCCCTTGATGTTATACTATCAATTGTGAGTCAAATAAATCTTTTTTCCAAAGTGCTTTTGGCAAATGTTTTATCATGGTGAAAAAAAAAAAAAAAAAAAAAAAAAAGCAATATAGGACAGTTTCTAAACAAAGGAGACTGTATTTGAAACTGCAAGGCTAATGTTCATTTGCTCATTTAAGTACCTTCAGTGACCTACTTGGGAAACCTATCAAAAAACAGAAAGCACTGTTGACTTTAAATCTTGTGATAAATTCGAAATCTCGAAGAAACTTAAAATCTTCCCTGAAGCCTGCGGACATCCCCACCTTTGAGCACAGGGCATTTGTTCTTTTCCTACCCAGAACCGCAAACACCATGCTAAGAATATAACACATGTTAGGGTCTAACTTAAAAACATTCTCCAGTATTTGAGCAATTGTTTAACTTCAACAGTACTCATTGCTGTGGCAAATAAACTAAAAAAATAAGAGCAAGATGAGTAATTAGTATTAATTAACGTTCATTACTGTTTTTCCTAGAAATAGCTCTTGCTGAAGAAGCATGTCATCACATGAGCTGATTGTACACTAACAGCTTTTTTTAAATGTCATCAGTTTTATAATTTTAGGGGAAAAAAAGCATCATTATATTTTATCAAGGATGATTGATATGGGGAACCAGCTTTGCTTAATGAGATAATATTGCTCTGGGTTGCTGGTGTTTGTGTGGCTTTCTGGGTTTGGAATGGGCTGTTTTCACTTGGCCCTGTTCCCTGACATGAAGTGAGTCTTGCAAATGAAGCGGTCATGAGATGTGTGTGCCCCAGATTTCCTATGTTGCCTTGCACTCACTGTCAATAGTAGTCTCTCCCTGGGTGTTACTCTCTTGATCATTGCCACATTTATATTGAAATTTCAGATTATATCACCAAACCGTAGCAGCTGATTGTAAAATATGGTCCACTATTTTGCCAAACTTTCTAACAGCAAGTTAAAGATCTGTCTAAGTAATATATTCTCCATCACAGTGAATGTATTAGAATGCAATTCATATCCAACACTATATAGCTCTCCCCTGGAACAAAGCCTGAATTAGCATGTGATCCAGGTACATCCCACAGACCAATAACATATTTTGATTTAATTTAAAATGATAGGATCATTTTAATATCTTTATAATGATGCTAAAGAGAAAATATGTACATATTTATAAAACTATAGTATGTTTATTCTTACTAATAGTAGCAGTATTTAGAAATCCTCCATTTAAGTTGCACTCCAAGATAAATATTCCTACATAAGTGAGTTGATTTTATAAGCACTCAATAAAGATTTATTGATAGACTGTTTCATATAATATGACTACAATTCTTCTTCATAAAGAGTTTTATTCTAAGTAAGATGAAACCTTAGTTTCACAGTCTCTAACAATTTTCATCTCAAAATAATCATCATGGCATCTGAAATAAAACATGTTTATCTGCTCAAATTGCCAAACAGAACTTCTTTAGTTTCATGGCCACTGGCTAGAATTCTGTTCATTCATTTTTGTTTGTATCTTTGTTCGTTTTTCTGCTTTGTTTGGTTTTTCTGTTTCCTTGTTGACAAGCTCTCATTATGTAACCTAAGTCATTATGTAACCAAGGCCAGTCTGGAACTCACAAATTTCCCAACTCTTTCTACTTCCTGAATGTCGAAGTAAAAGGTCTAAGCCTCAGTGTTTGACTTCATTTAATTCTTATCCACACTCCTAAATCCCCTTGCTTCCAGACAGAGCCAGACTTTGTGTTTTAACTTGGATAACGAGCACTGTTTCCTAATGCAACTGAGGAATGTTCTGCACTCTTGTATTTGATGTGCTTATGTAAAAGTTAACACTCCAAAATGTATAGTCCACTCTCAGTTATCAGTTTGTAGGGACATACTAAGCTAGACTGTGCTCCACTTCTGATTCATTTTTCAGTTATTTCTAATTTTGGACATAGATCCTAATCCCATATCTAGTTCAATTTAGAAACCCTGGGCTGTGAGTTCCCTTCCAGTGTGCTGGCAGCATCTCTAAGTATGTGTTCTAGTGCAAGGGGTGACTGTTTTGATGTTTTCTCCATGCAGACTTACCTGACAATGAATTTGATGTACATGTAACATCAGGAATATGATCCTGCAAGAAATAGACTTGTGAAGTAGATACTGAGATGCAGTGGAGGCTCCACATTCAGCAACTGGAGTCTTTCAGGATAGCTCACTGGTCTGTGTTAGCTTAAACATAACTCGGACTTTTCTACAATTGGAGAAATATAATTTGAAAACAAATGTTTTCACGTAGACTAAATAATGCACATCTTACAATATAAGCTCATTAATTTTTACTCTAAAATTTATCCTAATTTTGAGTTTTTCTGTTTTTTATTCTCATGGTGAAATAACATTGCCTCATATTTACAAAATATTTGTTTTTTCCATTACATAGTTCATATTACCCACACCCTGCTATTCCTCTTCCACTAAGTCATGGGCCCTCTATACTTCTGTGGCTTTTTGGTTACTTCATATTGAAAACTCACATCTGAATATTTGAAGTTAGGACAATAGCTGAGAGCAAGAAGATGCAATGTTTGTCTTTCTAGGTCTAGGTTACTTCACTCAACTTAATATTTTTTATGTTCTTTCATTTACCTACAAGCTTCATCTTTCCATTTTTTTACAAATGAATAGTATTCCATTGTTTTTATGTACCATGTTTTTATTGTCCATTCATTTGTTGAAGGACATTTTAATTGTTACCATTTCTTGTCTGTTATGACTTGAACAGAGCAGTAATAAACATTGCTGATCAAGAACCTGTGGAGTATATCATTAAGTCCTATGGGCATATGCCAAGGAGTCTTATAGGTGGGTCACACAATTGTTCAGTGTCAAAGTACCACCTAAGAAACATACATTCAAGTAACATTATATGTACTCAACAGATTATATTCAGTATATATGTATTAATAGAGATGCATATGCACATACAATGATAACTGAAGAAAAATAGGCCTTGATTTTTATGGAAGTCAGGTAGGAATATATGAGAGGATGTGGAGAGAGAAAATGAAAGGGAGAAACATAATTAAAATAAAATTTCAAAAATAAACAGAAAATAACGATGTTAGAATCCTATCTTTTAGTTTGACCCCAGATTGTGGGCTTTCATTCTCTCATCATCCTCAAACCAAAATGAGGAACAGTGCCTCCCTTCCTGAAAGAGGTGACACACAGAGCCCGAAAGATGAATGGAAGTTACCAGTTAGCTTGGAATAAGAAACAAAGGGACTGAAGAAGGGTGTTTCAGGGAAAGAAAACAGCTTGGGAAAGGACAAAGAAACTGCAGAATCTTGACACCAAATTAGGGCAATGGTTCCATATCTAAAAGAAAAGAAATAATAAAGAATGAAACCAGAAAAATGAGTAATGAAATGAACCTGTCAAGTACCACAAAACATGATGAGGAGCTTAAGATTAAGACCCTTTTGAGTGGATTCAAGGCTCACTCTGTATCCACCAGATACAGAGGCTTCTGTATCCATCAAACCTTCTATTTCAACACCATTCATTTGTAGCATTACTTTGGGTCTCTGATTGTTAACCACTGTTTGTCAAACACATATTTTCTGGAACTCCCGAAACATCCTATTCTTTCTACTGGAGTGGCCTTGCCCTTGATGTAAGGAAACAGTAATAGCTGAGCAATTCTATCCCCTGCATTAATTTGCATCTACTTTTTCACATATACCATGATTTTAATTTCTTACTTGCAATCTCCATCTATGATACCTGGGTGCACAGTAAATCTTTGAGAAATTAATCCACTTCTTCCCAAGAGTATTCCTACTCTCTCTGAAGGTAAAGGACTATAAACATGAGTGGTTATCTTATAACATTCAACATTTGGAGACAGTTTAAGAGGCATATCTGTGGCCAGATCCAAAGCTCCACTACCTTCAGTAGCATGCATTAAATCATCAACACTTAGTTTTGATTTCCCTGCCCGCTTGGTACCTCCTGGTTGACTGAAGGAAGACAGCTTGTATTGTTTGCTGTGGGGCCCGGAGCTGACAGTTCCCTTCATTCATTTCCTGATGAGAAGAGGTTACTTTGTATACCTCTTTTGGATTTACAATCCCTAGACCAATGTTTTCCCTTGCCACAGTGCATAGCTCAATTATTTAATACTTGTTTGAAAAATGGAGAATTCAACCCATACCTTAAATTAGACTCTTTAAAATGCTTTAAATCTACCATGTCTATTGGAAGCCATGTCATCTCATCGTAAGCTTTAGCACCGTAATCAGCAGGCACATGCTGCACAAAGTCTGGGAAGTTGACGGTGCCTGTTTAGGCCTAGGCAACTCCTCTGGTAGTCCACTTGGCTAGACAGGAACCTGATTACCTTGAACAGCCTCCTGCTTTTCCAGGCCCCTTGCCTCGGGGAAGTGTTCTGGGCATCTGGTATCAAAAGTGGGTGGAACAGGGTAGCATGGCAGCCTGCCTTCTAGCCTAGTTTGCTTCTCTCTTTCATCATGCAGAAAATTCCCTGTGTTGAACACCAAGCCTAACGGTTGCTCTCTCTCATTGGCCCCTTTTGCTTTCTAAGCACCTCACCTCTATTCACAAACTCTCTATGTGCATAGCCAACTCTGCAATCCTTTCTAACACCAGAGAACTGAGTGATCCTTTTGAGATTTCAACTTTCCCTTGAATCTTTTTTCAAAATGAAATACATGAAGACTATAAAGCAAAATCAGAAAACACCCTCTGGGATCAAGACAGGAGACTATCCAGCAGCAATAGCCACTACTTTGACAGCCTCCATACACAAACCATTGCCAAACCATCAAAAGCTCATCATTCCTTCACTATATTAGAAGCACAGTTATCCATAGTGCTTAAGCCAAGACTGGGTGCCATCTGTAGGCTTAGATTTTTCACCAAACCCACTTTATTCGGGATTTTTAAACATTTTTATCTCCCTTCTAACCCCCTGAACTTAGATAAAAGATTAATAGGAAAAAGGGCTGCAGACTTCTTTTATCTATTTCCTGTTGATTAGGGTCAATGGGTCTTTAGGGAATTACCAGACTCAGTTGTCTAGATACCAGCAGTCCAGTCCAAAGACCTACAAGCAGCAACATGAAGTCAGCAAGAGCCACAAGACTGTTAGATTGCCTTGAGATGTTCTCTGGAACATTTCTCTCTGAGAAGTAAAGTGTGGAAGAACAGAGAAAGTGGCTAGAAAACTGTTAGGGAAAAATACATTAATGTAACGAAATAAGCTTACTGACATTGTGTTAGTCAGTGTTATATAATGACACTCTTCATTAAAGTTCTCCATCAAATCACACCAACTCTTGTTATAATTACCCACAATATATAGATAAAAATTACGATATCATGATCATCTCACTTGGGTTATGATCCTTATGTAAGAAATTACTGCTTTTTTCCATTCACAGAAGACAGATTCTCTTGGGGTCAGAGCCAGCTTCAACTGAATGCCTGGCACTGTCACGTCAGTTTTGTGAAATACAGTTTAGAAATCAGCACTCCATGAAATTCAGGAATTCTCAGTGGGATCCTGTAAAGGCTTTTTATATTATAAGCAAAATTCAGTTCACTTTTCTACTGAAAAAAAAATTCTGTAAGAAATGCTTACCAGATTTTGGAATAATTAATCATGAGAAAACTCACCTATCATTTTATTCAGAGTCAGGAGAAAAGATGATTGACAACTTATTTCAGTGATTTGGGGGACATGGAACCTGATTAAGACAGATTCTTCAGAACTGTTTTGTGATGAGCCAAGCGAAAACAATGGTCAAAATGTGAGTAGAAGGGAGTGAGGGAGGGAGCCAAAGACATGGCTAAGTGATTAAGAGAACTGACTGCTCTTCCACAGGACAGGTTTCTATTTCCAGAAGCCACGTGTTAGCCCACATCACCCATAATTCCATTTCCAGGAGATAAGATAAACTCCACTGCCATCTGCACACATGTGTTGAACAAACATACATGTAACAAGTACCAAAACATTTTGATGTGGGTAGAATCAAGGAAGAAGAGGAAGAGCGCTTCTCAAAAATAAATAGGAAGCATCCATATCCACTCTATATGTTCACAATAAACAATGTCTTAGTCCTTTCCAGACGTATCCAGTGCCACATGCTTTCTCAAGGTTCTAATGGTGCTGAATTTTCTAACTATAGACGTAACCCCCTTATTGAAAGGTAAAAAGAACTTCCAAGGCATCAAGCTAATTTAGCAGGAATACAGGACGAGGTGTATCAATGAGATTTTTTTTTTTTATTAGTTACTCAGTTCAGTGATTCATATATTTAACAAGTAGGAAAAACCTCCATTTCAGAAGAATGAAGAGCAAACCCTTAATAGTCACTGTAACTGGGCATACCACTTTAAAAGAAGACACCTATTAAACTTGTAGACTGAAAGCAATTCTTCTGATGCTTACTGGGTAAAGAAAAGGTATATGAAATTTCAAAGGCTGCACATAGTTACCAAGATCTAGACGCTAGCACTAAAAGGCAGTAGAGATACGAACTAGATGATAGATTACTATTATAGTAAAAAACATTTTGCTATATGCCAAAGAATATAAGAGAGTTTTTATAAGAAAAAAAAAAAAAACCTTCCGTAAGAAATGAGTTCCTGGACTGTGTTGTGTCTTTGTGAGTTTGTGCCTGGTATTTACATAAGGCATACACAATTTGAGCAAATGGCAAAGGACACAGGGGAAGCACTCTTCAATTTCCAGAATAATATGTTGGATTAAAAGCTTTACGTATCTTTTTAAAACTTCCATTATAATTTCCTCAACCTAAATTTCACTTACCTATGTAATGCAGCATTTAGCGAGATAATAAGCTAAACTCCTAAGAACAATTTGCACTACCAATGTTCCTATATTTCAATATAAGCTGAATTTTTCCAAAATTAGTCAAGTTTGAGCCAAAATAAGTCATTTATGAGGAAATTACAGTGTTGTGCATAAAAAAAAAATCTCACATCTCTCCCCCTCAGGAGTAGATTCTAAAGGATTATCAGACATTAGATTTTATTCATGGCTTTTTCTCTCTCTTTTTCAAAACATCCCTTCCTCTTTTAACTGAAAGGTACATTTTACTGTTGTCTGGACACTAATACTTTGTCACCTCATTCTCCATTCTCACTTACCTCTTTATTAAAATGGTGGAGAGAGGTTCTGAAACATCCAGTAATAGCTGGCTGCCACTGCCATGATGACAAAGGAGTCATAAATATGAGCAGGAATGTCAGTTGCTTAAAACAAAAAATCTGTTTCCTACATGGCACACAGCTACCCTGAATTGTCAACAGGAAATTGAAAGAGGCTCTTTATGATGAATTTAAACATATTTGCCTGTCTACGATATCTAAAGTTAGTTTCCTACAGGACTAGATTTTTACATCTCTAGAATAGGCAACTAATTTAGATAACTTTACTCTGCATTTACAAGCTCTACTTTTCAGAAAGTTAATATGCTGGAACTCAAACACTGTTTCCATTTCATCCATGATGCAGAATAAGTAGGAAGGCATTTTCTACACCCTGTGAAATAGCCATGAATCATACAAAGCATGCTGATACACAACCTTTCTGACAGTCTTAGAAGACAGTGACGAGGAACAAAGTGATGAATGGAGCAAGTAGAGGCCCATGTTCCACAAATAGGCTATCTCGAGGACATGGCTACATTCCACAAGCAGGTGGACACAAGTAGAAGCTCAGGATTTTAGAAAAGTCACTGTAACTGGGATGTGTTTTACATTTTGTAAAATCAGAATATTTTGTAGAAAATAACTGAGATATCTGTAACCAGAATATATAATAACTGAGTCTAGGCAGAACAGTACTTTCACTGAATGCATTTAACTACTTCACACTCAGAAGAATAGAAGGTTCAGGAAATATAAACGATACAGAAAAGATAAGTCCAGGAAGTAGCCATTTAGCTTGAGTATAGACATTAAAATATAGTCTGGAAATAACTGGTTCTTTAAGGAAACCATTAGCGATATTAACAGTTGGAGGCAATATCCCTTATGTATGATCTACAGATTTAATAAGAGGAAAATACAAATACTAAAAGCAGCATTTCACTCAATTATTGAAGATAAGTCAATATTTGGGTTTCATCATCCACCTGAAATTGTGATATGGCACTACCTGAAGGAATAGAAAACAGATCGCAGCAAAGTCTAAGGTAAATGCTGCTCTCAACTCGCCTCTGACATTCACAAGCACACTCTGTGCTTTTTAAGCACTTTAAAGCACTAACGGATCTTCAAGGTGTGGCGTTCCCTCCTGAATTACTGGTTCTCAGAGAGGAAATAACAGTCCCCTCTTCCTCAGTGTAGTCATCTTCAGGTCTTTATCCCATCTCTCTCAGTTCTCTTTATGGGGCTGTGCTATTTGCTCTGGTTTTTTGTCTTTACCAGATTCCTTTACCTGATTGATCTTTTTCCTGATGCTGTGACACCCCCCGCCCCCCGTTGTACACAGTTCGAACCACAGACGTGTTTGCTATTTCTCCCAAGAAAACCTCTCCTTCTTAGACTGTAAGTATATAGTATTCCCACAGATGGACTATGGTCACCTCTCTAGTTGTATTTTGTTTATGATGAGAGCGCATTTTTAAATTTTGTTATTTTGCATATTTCAATAATAGCGTTTGGATTTTTAAATTGAAAGTAGAACTTTAATACAGTATATTCTGATTACGGTTTCCCTTACCCCAATTCCTCCCAGACCTTCCCAACTTCCTCACCTTCCCAAACTCACAACATTTTGTTTTGTTTTGTTTTATTTTGTTTCGCTTTCTCATTAGGATACAAACAAGCACATAAAACAATGATGATGATGGTGGTAATGATGATGATATTAGACAAAATTAAAACAAATAAATCAGAATATGATTAACAGCAAAATAGAAGAAAAATAGCTAAACAAAAGGCTCAGGAGGCACATATAGACTCAGAAATAGTAACTCACATTTAAAAAACACATAAAAACCCCAAACAGGAAACCGCAACATATATTCAAGGATCTCTAAAGTTAAAAAAAAAAATCTCTGACAAAGAATTATGATACAAAAGAATCTCCAAAAACATCACTGAGTTCATTTTGTGTTGCCCTTCTGCTCCTTTTCATGGGCCTGGCATTAACAGTGGTTTGTACACCCACTGGAGAAAACTAATTTGTCATTTGTAAGTAGTTAACGACTGGAGACTGCTTCTGCATTAGAGATATGAGCTTGTGTCCCCTCCCGCTTTCAGTTCTGGAACCCCATCTGATATATATTTGGGCAGGCCCTATGGGTGCTGTCACAATCTCTATGATTTCATATGTGGATCGGCCCTGCTATGTTTAGGAGGTCTTTTTTCCATTCTCTAAGGCTTTTATATTCTTTCTTCCTTTCTTTCACAGATATCCCTGAACTTGATGGGAATGGATTTCATGGAGACATCCCCTTTAGGACTGAGTGTTCCAAGGTCTCTCCGTCTGCATATTGTATTGTTGTGGTTCTGTGTACTTGTTCCCAAATGCTGCACGAGTAAGCTCTTCTGATGATGCCTGAGCAAGGCACTGATCTATAAATATATCAGAATATTGTGAGAAGTTTTCTTTCTATGTTTTCTTATCAGAAAAGCAGTATTTGATTTTTCTCTCTGTCGCTCACCTGTCTGGTCTTAGATTCTAACCTAAGTGTTCTCAGACAGTGCTGGGATGGGTTTGTTGCCATTGCATGAGCCTTAGTCCAACCAGATACTGATGGCTTAGTAGCACAGGCTTTATGCTGCTATTGCACAAGCACACCTTGCAAGCAAGTCATTACCATTGTAGACTGAAGGGTTTGTTGCAGGGCTGGTGTTCCCCTTTCTCTTTTGATAGCATACAAAATACCTTAATGTACCTTAATGAGTATTAGTGAGTAGGGGTAAAGGCTCTAAGTAGGCATCAGCTCAACTGCTCTATGTTTAATGGCTTGTGTACGAGTCGTCTTCAATAATAAGGCTTTACCATCTGTTTGTGGAGAAAAACCAAAACACTTGGCAACAGCCTGTGTTGTTAGGGTTTTCATGGGGCTCCCTTAGCCAACAACTATATGCCTGGAAATGGAGGCTTCACTTGGTGACTAGAAATGTCCAGTTGGGGCTGTATCTCCTCCATGATTGTGAGATTTCACTTAAATCACTTTCATATATGTATATGAACTTCTCAAATGTTCTTTAGGTATAGCCGTCTCTTCCTGTATTCCTACATTTTCTTTCCCATCTGTTTGAACATCCCATTCTACTTGCAACCACCCATAACTATCTATTTTATTTCTGCTTCTTAGGATCATCCTCTCCCCTAGATTCTTACTCTCTACCTGACCTCTGTGGTCCTATGGATTGAAGCATGCTTATTGAAGACTTAACAGCTAACATTCTCATACAAGGGAATTCATACCATAGTTGCTTTTTTGGACTGGGTGGCCTCACTCAGGATGACTCTTTTCTAACTCTACCCATTTATCTTTAAATTTCCTGTTTTAACATCTGAGTAATGTACCATTTGTATAACAGTACCACATTTTCTTTAATCATTCACCCACTGATATATCTAGTCTGTTTCCTATTTCTGACTATTCTGGAGCAATCAGCAGTGAACACGTTTAAGCAAGTGTCTCTGTAGTAGGTTACAAAGTCCGGTGGGAATATGCCCACGAGTAGTATAGTTGGAATCTTGAGGTAGCTTGATTCCCATCATTCTGAGTAAACTCTACACTAATTTCCATAGTAGCTATACAAATTTGTACTTCCACCAGCAGTGATTTGGTGTTCCCCTCAGCCCACATCCTCCCCAACATGAGATGCCACTTTTTTTGGGGGGGGGGGTGTTGGACATTGTGGATGGTATAAGAAATCTTAATGATTTTATGCTTTTATCTGATGAATATGATCTAGAATGTTTCTTTACTTCTCAAACATTTGTTTCTTCTTTTGAGAATTCTCTGTTTATATCTGTAATCTATTTTTAATTGGATATTTGAGGTTTTAATTTGGTTATATGTCCAGTGTTTAAATTATTTATAAATCTTAAATATTAACCCTCTATTTGATGTGAAGTTGGTAAAAAATCCCATTGTGTAGGCTGCTGCTTTATTCACAGGATGGTGTCCATTGCTGTGCAGAAGCCTTTCAGTTCCCTGCAGTCTCATTTGTTATAGTTCTTTATGCTGTGTGTGTTCTTTTCATAATGTCATTTTCAGTGAGTTTAAAGATAATTCACCACTTTCATTTCTAGATTCAGTGTGTCTGGCCTTATGTTGAGGATGCTGATCCATTTGAGCTTGGGTTTTGTACAGAGCAATAAGTATGGATCAGTTTGTATTCATCTATGTGTAGGCATTTAGTTTGACCAGTATCACTTTCTGAATAAGCTATTTTTTCCCAGTGTATATTTCTGGCTTCTGTATCAAAAATAAGATGTTCATTGGTTCATGGACTTATACCTACATCTTAAACTCAATTCCATTGATCAACCTGTCTGTTTTTATGCAAATACAATGCTTTTTTTTTATTACTATAGCTCTGTACTGTAATCTGAGATCAAGGATGACTATACTTAAAGCAGTTCTTTTATTATCCAGGAGTATTTTAACTATCATGGGATTTTTGTGTTTTCATATGATGCTGAAAATTGTCCTTTCACATTTCTGTAGAGAACTGTGTTGGAATTTTGATGGGGATTGTGTTGAATCTGTATATTGCTTTTGGTAGGATGACCATTTTTGCTGTTACTCTTATCAGTCTATGAGCATGGGCATGGAATGTTTTCCTTAGTGTTTTGTTTTTAAGAGAAAGGGTTTTACTTGGCTTATGCTTCCAAGTTACACTTAATCATTCCAAGGAAATCAAGACAGGAACTCAGAACTTGCTTCAAAATTTCTAATGTAACCAAAGATGACCTTAAACTCTTGAGTCTCCTGCCCTGGCTTTCAGAGTGCTGCTCTTGATCTTCAAAGCCTGGCTCATAATCTTTCATACTTAGAGAAGAACCTGGTACACAAGTTCATGGTACTTTTCAGGGAAGCATTGTAAATCCGGTCAGGGAGAAAACCGGCCTTTGCATTGTCATTCATCCTCAAAAGCCAGTAAGCCAAGTCAGGGTGGTGTAGACTAGGGCTGTAACTAGGTTCAGGTGTCCAACAACACTGGGTTCTGCTCACTGTGGGCTCACTGCACATCACTTCTCATTTCTATGTTTAAACTACAACTTCTGATTCTGCTTCTGTTTAAGAACTTCCTGCACAATGGTCAAGTTTTGAACAAGAGTCCACCTGTTACAACCTGAGGGCCCCATGAGCTATGACTTATTATCTAATTTTCGAGACAAGAGGGCACTCGGTTTGTCTCATATGTACAAACAGCTGTGGCACCCAGGGTGGCATACAAAACCTCTAGAGGCATGAGACTCTCCTACTTTTCCCTTGTGGCTGGAGCTGTATCGTTGGCCAAATTAGGTCAGGTCAGAAAATGTAGACCTAAGTTCTAATTCTAGTTTTCCCTGTACACAGCTCCCTTCAACTCTCCAGGCCTTAGATTTCTCACCTGCATGCTGCCAGTTGGCTTCTCATGATAAGCCATGGCACTCATGATAAATTCTCTCTGATATCTGGAGGGGCACTGCTTCTGGTGGGAGTCAATCTCTGGTTATACTACCCAGGCAAACATTACCTCTGAGCTTCAGTTTCCTCGTTTTCAACGATGCTCTTCACATCTCAAAGGAAGCTGTGGGCTGTTGGTGGGCTGGTTCCTCCAGAAGCACATTATTATGAGACATTCATCAGGTGCTACATCTGCAAAAGAGTACTTGTTAATTCAGTCTGTGAAACTATTTACAGAGTGAAGTGTGGTGGTGTGCTTAGACTGAAGCAGGAGTATTGCAGGGTGAAGGTCAACCAGGGATTCATGGAGAGGCCTTAACTGAAAATTAGAGGGGGAATGAGTATTAAGTAATAAAAAGGGATGGGAAGTTCTTGGAATTGAGAAAAACATGTATAACATCACTAACTATGAAAAAAGGACTGGAGTCAGCTTGGTGGAGCAGATTATAGGTACATGATTATTTACTGAAAGCCACAGATAAGGCCACTTAACCACTGGCATCATGTCAGAGGAATTCCATAATCTGGTAGACCTAGAATCCAGGAACAGGGAGAAAATGGAGACAGAAGACAGGGCTATATCTGTAAGTGGAACAAAGCCTTCAAGAGCAAGAGAGCTTCTGGGAGGAGATGGGGTGCTGGCTGAAACTTGTGGGCTGGTTCAGAACTTCTTATGAGGCCTAAAGAGTGTGAGGGCTCTTATTAAAATGAGAAATTACTAGGAGAAAATTGCTTTTCTTGTTATGACAGAGGGTGAATTATTTTCTCTCTAGAAGGGTAACCACCACAGAACTGACTGTTTTGAGATAGCAGTCCTATGCAGAAGAAGCCCTTGGGCCCTGAGGCAGTCAGTCTTCTCATGTCCACAGGGAAGCAGACATCAGGAGCTGGTTATAGAGGCTAAACTCCGGGGTTGAAATCCAGGCTTGGTGAATGGATCATTCTTCTAACATATTTACTGGAAGATGTCAACATCAGCACAGGAGAGAGCACTTTCCCGGGCACATAGATAGGCTCCCACTGCATTCTGTAATTTTAATTTTGCTATAGAGACGGTACCACAGCTACATCTCTATATCTTACATGCTCGCTATTCCCTTCTCAGTGTGATGTGGCTGGGAATAACTGCCAAGCCCCTAAAGACATCACAGTATTAATCCAATCAAAAAGACCACTTTCAGGTAAGCTGCAGCCTACTGGGTGACCCTTTCCATGTTTTCATATATTCTTCAATTTCTTTCTTCATTGTCTTAAAGTTTCCACTTGTTTGGTTAGAGTTACCCCAAGATATTTTCTATGACTTGAGGCTATTGTGAAAGCTGTTGCTTCTCTGATTTCTTTCTCAATCAGTTTGTCATTTGTAGATTTATCATTTACAGGATACTGATTTTTGCGTATTAATTTTGTATCCAGCTACTTTGCTGAAAATGCTTATCAGCTGTAGGAGTTTCTTAGTAAACTTTTAGGGTCACTTATGTATACAATCTTAACATCTGTAATAAAGACACTGACTTTTTCCTTTCATCTTTTCATTCTCTAGATCTCCTTCAGTTGCTGTATTGCTCTAGCTACAACTTGAGGTCCTGTATTGAGTATGTATAGAGATGGTGGACAGCTGTGTCCTGTTCCTAATTTGAGTGGAATTGCTTTAGTTCCTCTCCATTTGTTAGTTGATGTTGACTATGGGATGTATGTAAACTGCCTTTACTATGTTTAGTTATTTCCCTTGTATACCTAAACTCTACAGAACTTTTATCATGAATGGGTGCTGGATTTTGCCAAAGACCTTTTCTGCATCTACTGAGATGTTTGTGTGCTCTTGGTCTTTAGATGTGTTTATATGGTGGAATACATTTACCTATTTTGAGTATTAAATCATCCCTGCATCTCAGGAATGAGACCTACTTGATCATCTTGAATGATCTTCACTAAATATTTCCTTGAGAATTTCTGCATTTATATTTAATAGAAATTAGTCTATAATCCTTTCTCTTTGTTGAATTAAATGTAACCTTGTAAAACAAATTGGGTAATGTTCCTTTTATTGTGTGGAATAATATGGGGTATATTAGCATTAATTTTTTGAAAATCTGGTAGAATTCTTTACTAAAGCCGCCTGAGCCTGGGCTTTTCTGGTAAGGGAAGGGGAGATTTTTAATGACTGCTTCTTTCTCATCAAGCATTGCAGTTTTGTTTAGAATGATTATCTGATCTAGGTTAGCTTTTGTAGGTGGTAAGTTATCAAGGAAATTATCCATTTCTTTTATATATATATATTTTTTATTTTGGTGGAATAAAGGTTTTATACTAGGTCTTAAGATTCTCTAATCAGAGAGAAGGAGAGGAGGACCTCCCCTATCAGTGGACTTGGGGAGGGGCATGCATACAGAAAGAGGGGGAGGGGGGACTAGGAGGGGAGGAGGGAGGGGCTTATGGGGGAATATGGAATGAGTGACCTGTAATTAATAAAAAAAATTTAAAAAAATAAAAATAATAATAAAAGATTCTCTAGATTTCCTTTGTGTCTGTTCTTATGTCTCCTTTTTGTCTCTAATTCTGCCAATTTGAAACTTCTCTCTGTCTTTTGTTTAATTTGGCTAAGGGTTTGTCAATCTTACTAATTTTCTCAAAGAACTAAGAATTTGTTTATGTTGTTGTTGTTGTCATTTGTTTGTTTGTATTGTAATGATTTAAGCCCTGAGTTTGAATATTTCTTGTCATGTAGTGCTTTGGGCTATTATTTCTTCTTCTTCTCCTCCTCTTCCTTTTCCTCTTCTTTTTCCCTGTACTCCTCTAGAGTTTTTAAGATGCTTCCACTTTCTTTATGTAGGCATGTTATGTTATCTCTTAAAACTACCTTCACTTTGTCCCATAAAATTGGATGTGTTGAGTTTTCACTTTCATTCATATTTTAAAAAATTTTAATTTCATTCTTACTTTTTGTCTTGACTCATTTTACATTCAGTAGTGAGTTGTTCATTTCCCATTCGTTTGTAAGCTTTCTGCTGTTTCTGTTGTTGATATCCAACTTTAAGACAGCGGGGAGGCTGAGTGTTTCTTTCAATTTTTTTGTATTTATTGATACTTGTTTTGTGTCGGAGTATACAGTCAGTTTTGGGAAGTGTATCAAGAGGTGGTTATAAACAAGATATATTCTTTTGTGCTTAAATGAAATATTCTGTAACTGTCTGTTAGTTCCAATTGGTTTATAACATTATTTAATTCCAAATTTTCTCTGTTTAGTTTTGTGTGTATTACCTGCCTATTTGGCAAAATATGGTTATTGAAATCTCCCAATATTACTGTGCTCACTATGTGATTTCAGCAGTCGTATTGTTTCTCTTTTGAACTTGGGTGCCCTTGTGTTTGGTGCATAGATGTGAGTATGCAGTGCCCTTGCTTATATCTTCAGCTTTGCTTTTGTTTGATACCATATTTTGTCAGATATTAAAATGTCTGCATCTGCTTACTTCTTAGATCCATTTGGAATATCTTTTTACATCCTTTTTACCCTGAGGTAATGTCTATTCTTGATGTTAGGGTATTTTTCTTAGGTGAAGCAGAAGAAGTATCCTGTTTTGAATAGAGGCCATTGATTTTGAGAGTTATCAATGAGTTGTGTTTGTTGATTTCCATTATTTGTTGTAGTGTAAGCGGGTTTTTTTTCCCTCTTTTTTTTAATTTGATGCCCTGGGGTTATTTATTTTGTATATTTTCTTAGCATTGCTTAACCTCTTTCAGTTTAAGTATTCCTTTGTTGACACATACTGCTTGACTGTGTTTTTATTGTGGAATATCTTTATCAGTTATGATTGAAAGTTTTGGTGGGCTGCCATCTCTGACCTCTTAGGATATTTAGAACATCAGTACAGTCCCTTCTGGCTTTTGAGTCTCCATTGAGAAGTCTGATGCTATTCCAATGGATCTGCACTTATGTATTACTTGTTTTCTTTTTTTCTCTTGCAGATTTAATAGTCTTTCTTTGTCCTGTACATTTAGTGCTTTGATTATTATGTGCTGTGGGGAAATTGTTTTCTGGTCCAGTCTATTAGGTGTTCTCTGTTCTCTGTATTACACCATGAAGTGCATCAAGAAGGTACTGCTTTCTTTAGATTAGGAAATTTTTCTTCTATAACTTTGCTGAAAATATTTTTCTGTGCCTTTGACCTGGGTTTCTTCTTAATTATTCCTATGATTTGCACGTTTATTTGTTTGTTTTTTCGTAGTGTCCCAGATTTTCTGTATATTTTGTGTCTGGAGATATTTTTATACTTAACATTTTCTTTGATGAAGGTATCTATTTCTTCTGTCTTGTCTTCAGTGCCTGGGATTCTCTCTTCATCTCTTCATCTCTTCATCTGTTGGTATGTGATGCCTCTGGCCCTCCTGTGAAAGTTTCTAAGTTTTCATTTACAGTTTTCCTTATTTTAAAATGATTTTCTTTCCATTTTCATGTCTTGAAAGGTTTTGTTAATGTTATTTTACTGTTTGTATCTGTTTTCATAGATATCATTAAGGCATTTATTGATATCTTCTTTCATATTCGTAATAGCGAATTTGAAGTCCTTGTCTTGAACTTCTGCTATATTTCATTACTTAGGTCCTACTGTAGTAAAGTTTCTAGGTTCCAGTGGAGACATATAGTCCAAGCTGGTACTGTGATTTTTACATGGGCACCTTGGCACCTGGGTTTGAGATGACTTGAATTCTTGGTGTTGGTATCTGGGCTTGTCTTTGTTGGATGTTTTTTTTTCTTGTTTTCTCTTGACTTCTTTGGATTTTAAGACAATTTTGTGGATACAGGTTGCCTACTAGGGAGTATTTCTGAGTCCCTGTCAGGTGTAGCCACTGGTATCCTCAGATACAATTCATTTCTAAGTATTAGTAACTGAGGTGAATGAATGGGAATGGGCTACCAGGGCAGGGTTCTGAAAGAGTTTGCAGGAAGGAGGGAACTTGTTCTGACATAGTATCTATGTATTCCATTGGGCCTGAAGGAATAGAGTAAAAACAGCTCCCTGTAGGTAAAGGTCTGGAGATGAAACTGGTGTCATGAAACTTAGTCCTCACAGAGGAGGCATTCAGGTCAATTTCAACTCATGAGCCTCTGGGCCTTGTTTCAGATGTGCATGCTGTCTTCAGAAATAGGGGCTTCCCCCAAGTCCTGGGGACAGCCAAGAGCAACAGCGATGGGCTGTATGTTTGGGGAGTCATAAGGCAGCCTTTGCCAACAACTCAACAGAAGGCTTTTTGTGTCTTTTATTAGTGTTCTTGTTAGGATTTCTTTTGAACTTGGTGTAAGTGCCATCAGCCCAGATGAGAAAAATTAGACACTGAATTATGTGCTTTGTAAGGCCTTTTGTAGGTAAATATTTAATAATATAATTTCTTGTTGATTTTTCAACCCTCCATATTGTTATTCCCCCTTTTTAATTTTTTTTAATATTAGTTACAGATTATTAACTTTGTATCCCAGCTGTATTCCACTCCTTCATTCCCTCCCAATCCCACCCTCCCTCCTTCATATCCTCCCTGCCCCTTTCCATGGCCACTGCTAGGGGAGGACCTCCTCCCCTTTCATCTGACCCTGGTTTATCAGGTATCTTCAGGGCTGGCTGCAAAGTCCTCCTCTGTGGTCTAGCAGGGCCACTATCCCCCCTGTTTTCACCAGCTTCTCTCTTCCTCAACTAGCCTCTTTCTCTTATCCCTCTATCACATCACTTATTTCTGGATATTTCCTTTAACTTCTTTCTAAGCTCTTCTGTATTAATCCCCTCCTCCTCCCTAAGGATCCTCCTGTTTTACCATTTTCCCCATCAGATCACTTGTACCTTTATTCTCCTCCAACCTTCTTTTATATTTACATTTATCCCTTTCCTAAAGATACCCCCATTGCTCCCATTTTCCCTATCATATCCCTGAAGAAAGCATCTTCGACAAATAGTGCTTGGAAAACTGGATGCCCACATGCAGAAGAAATTAGACATCTTATACATAAAGTAACTCTAAATCATGTTCTAAAAAGACCTAAACCTGAAACACTCAAATTGATAGATTCTAGCAGTTAGAAGAAAACATAGACAGAACCTTACATCATCTAGGTGTAAGAGATGAAAGGACCTTCTCAATAGGATTCCATTTGTCCAGGAATTAAGCCCAACAACTGACAAGTGGACCTCATAAAACTAAATTGCTTATTGACAGCAAGGAAAAAAAATCAGTCAAACAAACAAACAAACAAAAAAAAAAACAAAACAAAAATAGAGTTGAAAAGGAAGCCTAAAGAATAAAGAATAGAAACATATATTTGCCAGCTATTCAGCTGGAAGAGGTTTAATAACCAAAATATACAATGAACTCAAAAGAGTCAAGCAAATAAATGACCTGTTCAAAAAGTGAGCCTGGAAATCGAATACAAAATTTTTAAAGGAATAAAAATATAATGTTTAAAAAATATATAAAAATATTAATTATACCCAGCATTTAGGGAAATGCAAATCAAACCAACTTAGTTTTCATCTTACTCCAGTCATAACGGCAAAGAACAACCGGTAACACATAGTGCAGGAGCAGCGAGCAAAGGAAACTCATTCACTTTTGGTGGGATTGGAAACTGGTCCATCTCCTATGGAAACAGATTTGGAAAACTCTCAAAAAGATGGAAATACATCCACCGTATGAGCCAGATATACCACTCCATGGTTTATGCCAAGTGGGCACATCCTCACACTCTACAGATACTCCTTCATCCCTATTCATTGCTGTTCTATTTATAATAGCTAAGAAATGAAAATCACCTAAATGTCCTACAAAGGATGAAGAAGATAATGAAATTGTGGTACATGAAGTAACACAAACTCAGAAAGACAGATGTTATAGTTTAGCCCCCCCCGTATGTTTTATTTATTTTATTTTATTTTATTTTATTAATTATACTTTTTTTTACTTTGTATCCCCCCATAAGCCCCTTCCTCCTCCCCTCCCGGCCCCACCCTTCTTACCCCTTCTTCATGAATGGGGAAAAGGTGGCTCCTTTGGGAGGAGGGTAAATTTAGATGTTCTTTTAACATTTGTACTGAGTGGATATCAGATCAAAGCGACTGCATCTTCAAAATCTGTCCAAATTTCCTCTGCATTTGAACTTGCTTCGAACACATTTTGTTTTTAAAGAGTTTGAAAAGAGTTTGAAAAGAGATGGCTATATCACAGCACATCTCCTCCACAGACAGTTCAGGTCATTTGCTCTGAATGTGCTTATAAGCACAGTTTTCCTCGTGCTTCCTCTTTCCTTTGAAAAGATACTCTCATTCTTGAACTTAGTTTACTCTAAAAATTGATTTCATTCAACGTGGAGCAGGATTTAAATATTGCACATCTGTGTGAGCAGGTACTGCCATCCTGAACAGTCCCAGCTCTTAACAGTAACAAATCTGCCACCTCTGCAAAGAGAATGAAGTAAAATACTTGCCACCATATAAAGTCTGAGAGAATGTGTGGTCCTTAAGGCACTATTTTGAACTTTGGTTTTGAGAATCCTGTCTCCTATTTGATGCGATCTGAAACAGAATGATAAAGGGAGATAGAATGATGGCAGTACATTAGAGTATGACATTCTTCTGTAGAACAAGAGAAAAATTATAATGTATTCATTACCAATGATGCAGTTGTTTTTTTCCAGTGTGAATATGACATTATTTATAACTGACTGAAACATCAAAAAATTGGCAACCTCATTCTTAGAAGTCAATCTTGAAAAGGACAACCTGCCTTGACAGCATGAAATTTTCAAAAGTGAACAACACCTTCTCTGACAGGGCCCTGGCCAAGTGTACCTCTGTAACACAGGAAACTGCTTTGCTCATCTGAAGCTTTGCTGCTAAAAGACAGTGACAACCAGTAGCTATTAGATTTTCACACGAGTGAGGCCACTTTCCACTTCTTTTGCAAAGAGCTGACAGATCTCATTACAGTGACATGATGCCCATCCGTTAAGAGAGTTGATGTGCACAGGAAATGGCTGTTTTACAGTGACATGATGCCCATCCGGAAGAGAACTGATATGCACAGGAAATGGCTGTTTTTGTTTAGGATCTGATGTAAATTGGTAGAACTGATATATTTTTTTTTCCACATGGGTGGAGGGACAGGACTCCCAGAGGTTGTCAGAGCAGGTGAAGCCAGTCTATTTAGAAAATTCAGCAATGTTCTCTGAACTGAAGACTGTTTTTTTTTTTTTTAAAAAAAAAAAAAAAGAAGAATAGAAACCTACCAAAATCCATTTTAGCCCTCCTCTGAATAGCATATTAAATAGATTTCAAAAGTTAGAGCTGTGTATGTGAGGTGACACTTTGTACTATGGATGAACAATGTGATGAATATCAAAATAACTCCCACCTCCCTGCAGGGTATGAGAATCTGGGAAACCTATGGCTTACACAGGACCTATAGGTCTGAGTTTGCAGAAACCCCTGTTTGGAACCCTGAAATTTATGGAGAGCTAGTTGGTCAGATGAAACAAATTAAGCATGCACAAGACAAATAAACTAAGAGTACTGTGCTGGGCCAGGTAGTGCAGGCTTTTAACCCCAGCACTGAGGAGGCAGAGGCAGGTGGTCCTCTAATTTGAAGCCAGTCTGGTCTACATAATAAGTTCCAGGACAGCCAGGCTTATGAGTAATGATTTGTCAATTGAAAAACTTATATGCTTATAAAAATATGTAGGAGGCTAGAGACATAATTCAACACCCAAAGCACACCCAAATCTTTCTGTTCTTGCAAAGGATGCACGTTGCATTCTAAGCTCCCACATGTCAACTCTGCAATTCCAGTTCTTTAATACAGTGGTCTTGTCTGACTTCTCACATATACTCCAGAAAGGTCACACATAGAAACGACTAAAAGTAAATAAACAAATCTTCCAAAAGAAAAGGATGTTGGAATGAGAAAGAATGACATAACACCACATACACTCGGGACACTGAGGGCATGGAAACTGAATTGGAGAGATCAAATGAGCATTTATAACCATCCATCTGGGAGGTGTGGGACTCAGCCTTGAATCGACTTGTACTTTCACACAGCAGGAAGTGCTGCTGGACTAGTTCTTCTAAATCTCTGTTCTTATAAGTACAAGTCATTTGATTAAAACAAAGCATAGAAACACACCACCAACAAAGCAAATTTGTGCATCTCCTGATACTTCAGGAAGTACTACAAGCAATTTACTCCATGATGGACTTATACCAGACATTAGCACATTATGGTATCTAGAAAAATTTTAAGGCCACTTACTTAAAATGTGTTTAATGTTATTTAAGCATAGCAATGTCTTTTCCCTCCAATATAAAATAGCTAGTAAAATTCAATGGAAATAAAATTCTTGATATGTTCCATATGAAAATTTTCTCCATACAGTCTTTGCATGTGACCCAGGAACATTACCATGGGCTCTGTATTATCTGAATCTCAAACTGCAATCCCAACCAAAAGATCATGTCTGTTCCAGCTAGGTGAACACTGATTTTTGCCAACACCTAGTTGTTCCAGACTATGGAAACAATAGCAGATCCTGAAGCAGAATCCTTGGTGTGTTTTTGGAATTTCTGTGTCTCCGTACCACTTCTCCACTGTTGCTTATGAAATCACAGGGTGATGAGAAATGGACATATTCTGTCAGTTTATGCTAGAGAGAAAAATGAGCACATATAGATACTTCCTGCCTAATGGATCTCAGTTACAACCACCAAGAGAAGCAATAAGACACAGGTGGTGAGTTTCCTCTCTACACCAAGGTCATACCCTGCTGAAGCTCTTTCAAATCACATGCCTCAAGCCACATTCACCAAGCTGTGTCACAACTGAGTGTAATGAATAATTAGAACATAGGACTGTTAGTTGTAGCCGAATGATACCATCTTCTAAAGATGCAATTCTTTTACTCAATGAGTCAGATGGTGAGTGTTTTCAGGCTTCATAGAAATAGGGTAAAAATCAAGGGCATTTGTAGGTTCTTTCATAACCAGTAAATTGTAGTTAATTCAATCCCCATTCAGAAAGGCAAAGAGGATGGACATTGGCGGAGGGAGAAAACAGGCAACAGGACAGGAGCCTAACACAGAGGGCCTCTGAAAAGCTCTACCCTGCAGGGTATCAGAGCAGATGCTGAGACTCATAGCCAAACTTTGGGCAGAGTGCAGGGAATCTTACGAAAGAAGTGGGAGATAGTAAGACCGGGACAGGACAGGAGTTCCACAAGGAGAGCAACAGATCCAAATAGTCTGGGCACAGGGGTCTTTTCTGAGACTGATGCTCCAGCCAAGGACCACTCATGGAGATGGCCTGGAACCCCTGCACAGAGGTAGCCTATGGCAGTTCAGTATCCAAGTGAGTTCCATAATAATGGGGACAGGGATGGTCTCTGATAGGAACTGATTGGCCTGGTCTTTGATCACCTCCCCCAAAGGGGGGAGCAGCCTTACTAGGCCACAGAAGAAGACAATGCAGCCACTCCTGATGAGACCTGATAGGCTAGGGTCAGAGTGAAGGGAGGAGAACCTCCATTATCTGTGGACTGGGAGAAGGACCCAAGTGGGGGAGAGGGAAGGTGGGATTGGGAGGGGAGGGGGGAGGGAGGTACAGGGGGATACAAAGTGAATAAACTCTAATTAATAAAAATAAAAATAATTAAATAAAAAGTAAAAATAGTTTATCTCTTTTAACTCATAAATTGTAAAAGATAATGACAAAAAGAGACTTTTGGCTTAATTTATCCACCTGGCCTCTATTCATCACTCTATGTTCTCAAAAATGTCTCTCAAGTCTGTTTCTTGAGTTCTAAAATGAGAGCTGCAATATATCCACCTTCCTGCTTAGGTTGTTGTGAAGGTAACTTCACTACCTGGAGAAAGCCCTGCTTCTCACAGCAGATACATATCAGGTGATACATATCTCACAGCAAATATGTATCAGGTGTTCACTATAAATTGATTTGAAGATTTTAAAAAGCATGTTATCATGACCTGGAGAGGACAGGAGCTCCACAAGAACCAAATATATCTGGGCCCAGGGGTCTTTTCTGAGACTGTTTCTCCAACGAAGGACCATGAATGGATATAACCTAGAACCCCTGCCCAGATGTAGCCCATCGCAGCTCAGTATTCAAGTGGGTTCCCTAGTAAGGGTAACAGGGGTTGTCTCAGACATGAACTCAATAGCTGGCTCTTTGACATCCCCCTCCCAAGGGAGGAGCAGCCTTGCTAGGCCATAGAAGAGGACATTGTAGCCAGCCCTGAAGACACCTGATAAGCTAGGATCAGATAGAAGGGGAGGAAGCCCTTCCCCATCAGTGGATTTAGAGAGGGGCAGGAAGAAGATTAGGGAGAGAGGGTGGGATTGGGAGGGCATGAGGGAGGGGGCTACAGCTGGGATATGAAGTAAATAAACTGAAATTAATATAAAAACTAATAAATAAATAAAAGTGTGTTAGTTATATTTGTTCTGTAACAATTCGGTACAAACATATAATGCATATTAATCACTCTCATCTACACTCTTCCTAATGCTTCCTCAACCCTGTCACCTCCACATCATCCCTACTAATCTGTGTCCAGAATGCATCTCTTTTTGTTTTGTTTTACCATCACGGTCTTAGTTTTGGTGGGTACTAAGTACTCACCAGTGGGTACTCCGTGAAAACAATAATTTCCTTCTCCCAGGATTTAGCAATAGCCAGTACTTCACCAGAAGGAATTCAAGACTGATTATTTTATAAATAGATGAACTCATAAGAATCTAGAAGTAAACATTGTATGTGCATATATATATATATATATATATATATATATATATATATATATAATAGTTTAAAGCTTCATTGAATAAGCACTGGTTTGATCTGAATGTAGTCAGAATTCTGAATTGAACCTCTCCAAACTAAAATTTCTGTAAAACAAAACAAAACAAAAATTCTTGAAAAGATTTTATAGCATCATAAAGAAACAATATCCAGTGTTATTCATTGCTTTTGAGGAACAGAAAGTGACTGACACAAGATTGATAAAAAACAAAGTGAGGAGCAGAAAAAGATAAATATAAAGCATTAAAGGCTCCATTAAAGGTTTTGCATTGTGTAAATGAACCATATATGCTATAATAATCATTTGGTTGAGGGACATCTACGTTGCTTCTAAATTCTGGCAATTAAAAGTAAAGCTGCTGTTAACATAGCTGAACAAGTATCTTTGTTGTATGTTAGAGCATCTTTTGGGTATATGCCCAGGAGTGGTATAGCTGGTTCTTGAGGTAGAACTATTCCTAGTTTTCTAAGAAAGCTCCAGGCTGATTTCCAAAGTGGTTGTACAAGTTTGCACTCTCACCAGGAATAGAGGAGACCCCCTTTCTCTACACCCTTTCCAGCATGTCACTTGAGCTTTTTTATTTATTTATTTTTTATCTTAGCCATTCTGATGGATATAAGATAGAATCTAAGCGTCATTTTGAATTTCATTTCTCTGATGACTAGTGATGTTAACATTTCTTTTAGTGCTTTTTGGCCATTCAAGAATTCCCTGTTTAGCTCTGTACCCCACTTTTTTAATTTAAATTTTATTTTTATTAATTACAGTTTATTCACTTTGTATCCCAGCGGTAGCCCCATCCCCCATGCCCTCCCAATCCCACCCTCCCTCCCTCTTCTTCCACTATGCCCCTCCCCCAGTCCAATGATAGGAAAGGTTCTCCTCCCCTTCCATCTGACCCTTGTCTATCAGATCTCATCAGGACTGGCTTCATTATCTTCCTCTGTGGACTGGTAAGGCTGCTCCACCCTCAGGTGGAAGTGATCAAAGAGCCATCCCATGAGTTCATGTCAGAGATGGTCCTTGTTCCTATTACTGGGAACCCTCATGGATATTGAGCTGACAAGTGCTACATCTGTGCAGGGGTTCTAGGTTATCTCTAACGCATGGTACCCCATTTTTTCATTGGATTACGTTATTTGTTGGTGTTTAATTTCTTGAGTTCTTTATATATTTTAGATATTAGCCCTTTGTCAGATGTAGGATTAGATCTTTCCCCAAACTTTAGACTGCTGTTTTATTTTGACAGTGTCCTTTACCTTACAAAAGCTTTTCAACTTCAAGAGATACATTTCTACAGCAGAATGCTACTCAGCTATTAAAAACAAGTAAATCATGAAATTTGCAAGCAAATTATAGACTAGTAAAGATCATCCTGAGCATAGTAACCCAGACCCAGAAAGACATACATGGTATGTACTTACCCATATGCAGATTTTAGCCATATAATACAGGAAAATCTGTACTACAATTCACAGACCCAAAGAAGGTAAGTAATAAGGAACACCAAAGGGAGGATGCTTAAATCTCACTCAGAAACAGAAATAGAATAGACAGTGGAAGAGATTGAAGAGAGGGGACAAGGTATTAGAAGAAGCACAGAGAGAAATGACGGTGGAGATTAGGTATTGGGAGAGCAGGGGCTGGGAGGACAGAGGCTCTACAGAGAGAAGAGAAAGTGTGGTCAGTGGCATTTCTCTGACAAGTTAATCATCTAGGACAGTGTAGGTTCCTCAGATGATAGAGGGTGACTCTAGCTGAAAGGCCTAGTAGCAAGGGTCATAGAGACCAAAGAGGAAACCCTCTAACTAGACAAAACTCCTATTGGAGTAAGGAAAATACCAATTGACCCACAAAAACTTTGGCCCTGGCTACAAGGTATGGGGACAAAGACAGACCAGAGATGGAAGAAATATCCAACCAATGACTGGTCCAATATGAGACTCACCTTATGAGAAGGGGCCAACTCCTGTCACTATTTTTCTGCTATGTGTGCAGACAGGAGCCTAGCATAGCTGTTCTCTGAGAGGCTACGCACAGCAGCAGATTGAAACAGATGCTGAGACTCAGAGCCAAACACTGGGCAAAGCATAGGGAGTCTTGTAGAAAAGTGAGGGAAGGATATAAGGACTTGGTGGTGATAGGAGCTCTACAAGAAGACCAACAGAGGCAACTACCCACAGCACAGAAGTCTTATGGAGACTGAAGTGTTAACTAAGGACTGTGAATAAACTGAACCTAGGTTCTCTACACAGATGTAACCAATGGGCACCTCAGGCTTCCTGTGGGTTCCCTAGTAAGAGGAGCATGGACTGTCTCTGACATGACTCTTCCCCCCTGTCTCTTGCCAGGCCACGGGGGAAAAGGATGTGCTCAGTCTTGATGCCACTTGACAAGCTGGGGTGGGTTGGGGAAGACTCCCATTCTCTGAGGAACAGGGGAGGGAAGATGGGGAAGAGGGAGGAAGGGTGGCACTGGAAGAAAAGGAGGGAGGGGGCTACAATTGGGATGTAAAGTGAATAAATAAATTAGTTAATTAACAAAAAAGAAACAAAACAAAAATTTTCCATAAAGTACTTGTGAAATCTGAGACTGCAAAATAATGAGGCAAGTAACACAGAACAAAGTCCAAGATGGATGCTCGTCACACCTGTGCTTAACAGCTTCCTATCTACTATCCCACAAACAGATGAAAAAAATGTCTGCCACAAACAGACATACTGAGTACTCCTGGGGGTCTCAATATACATGGGGACATAGAAAGGCAAAAGTAGAAAAAGATTCTGTCTTCTAGCTAAGGTTACAAACACTGCTCTGTTTTACTTAACAGACTCAACATAGGAGAAAGACCAGGCAATAAAAAAGCAGCAGAATCCCATCACAGATTCTGTTATCAAGAAAAGAGGTTAATTCAGGCCATACACTCCGTTCTTCCTCATAGTCAGCCAGGATGGGCTCTCCAGGAGGAAGAGCATAAAGAAAATTTACAAACAACAGCTGGGAGATTTGACATCCTGGCAGTTGGCAGCTATACGTTATCATGAAGACGTAGAAAGGGTGGAAAGGAATGATGCAGTGAGAACCTTAGTTTCTGGTCTGAATAAAACAAACAAACAAACAAAACCCTCAAGTCAGCTGGGATTACTGCACAAAAGTCCAACCCTGGGGTAAGACATCATGAAGCTCTGAAAACTTAGCAGGAGAATGAACGGTAGCATCTTCCTGGAGAAAAGATAAACAGCACTTACCTATGAGTACGTGAGTACTGAATTGGCATTAGGCTTTTTGTCAATATCGTAATCATTGGGAGGTATCAAAATTACATCCTCAGTGTCCTGAAGAAAGAACCTAAAGCTCCATTCAACTTTGAGAACGTGGGGGCAGCCTTACCAGGCCACAGAGGAAGACAATGAAGCCAATCTTGATGAGACCTGATAGGATAGGGTCAGATATATGTCCCTATCAGTGGACTAGGGGAGGGGCATGGAAGGAGAAGAGGGAGAGAGGGCCGGATTGGGAGGGGACGAGGAAAGGAAAGAGGAGGGGCTACAGCTGTATACAAAGTGAATAAATTATAATAGACTTAAAAACAAATTTTTAAAAAAATCTCAAAAAAAAGATGGACGTAATTGAGGTTGGAGAGATTGCTCAGTGGTTAAGAGCACTGGCTGATCTTCAGAGAACCTGGGTTCAATTCCCAGCACCCACATGATAGGTCACAGCTGTCTGTAACTCCAGTTCTAGGGGATCCTACACCCTCATACAGATATATATTCAGGCAAAGCACCAAATAATATGAAATAAAAATAAATTAATTTTTAAAAGATGAAGATGATTCACTTAGATTTTGAGGGAAACAAATTATTAAAGGACAGCACAGCAAAACAACAACAAAAAATGCATTATTGGCGGTTTGTCTGATGCTTTATTTTGATGATAATTATTAGCCCTCAAGATCTGGGTACTGCCTGGATAGATCTATCCTTGTTGTGTAAACCTGCCTAAGACATTATATCCAATTACTTGATTAAAGGCCTAAAACCTGGGGAGGCAGACTGGGGTAGACTTGGCTAAGGTTCCCAGGCTTTGGGGAAGAGGAGAATCATGGGAAGAAAACAGACAGTCAGAGAGAGGAGGAAGAAGTATGCCATGATGGATTAGTTTGGAGAAGAAACCATGTGGGCTGGGAAAAGAAACTCTAATAATTATGTGAAAAGGCCCAGATGAAGAATACAAGCAAGGTATTTATTAGGCTATGGATGGAAGATAGGCCAGATGTGGATGGTTAAGGAGGATGGCATTGGATGGGGGTTGGGAGGTGGATGGTGAGGTTATTGAGACAGCATAAGAAAAATATTTGCCCAGACCAAGGTTTTAAGGCAATTACTTACAGGTGTCTGTGTCTTATTTGATTGTGATAGTGGGTTAAATAATATCTCTATGAAAATTATAGGGCAAAAAAAATAATAAATAACATTGTTTAGTCCAAAACCATTTTTATTTACTATAACACTGCATACATAGAAAGACATGAAAATATAAAGGAATTATTTGAGACAAATAAAAACGTACTCTTTATCCTAATCCCCTGTTCCTCATGTCCCCTGGGGTACACCCAGCTGCCCTGAGATTCAATATCAGGAACATCCAGGTTAGCTCCCTCCTCCACTCCCCCAACACCACTGCCTACCAGGCCCCCTGGGGCATGCCCCACAGTGCTGAGCATCATGCTGTTCTCCCCTGACCCACTGCTCCACTGTCCAACCACCGCTCTTCCTGCCTTTGCCAGGCCTGCGGCTCCAGCAACATCCATGTTAGGCCCATCTTGCTGATACCTGCTACACCAGGAAGATTCAGGACAACCAGATGGCTAAAGGTAAGAGCCAGGGCAATATGGTAGCCCCAGAGCATAGCTATCCTACTATAGCAAGCCCTGGATACCCAAACACAACTGAAGCACAAGAAAATGACCTTAAATCCAATTTTATAAAGATTATAGAGGCCTTTAAAGAAGAAATGAATAAATTCCTTAAAGAAATACAGAAAAACACAATTACACAGGTGAAGGAAGTGAATAATGAGTGGCCCAACTAAAGACACAACCTCCCCCCCTCCCTGCCCCACAAGGAGAGAGCCAATCCTTGACACTATTAATGATATTCTGCTATTATTACAGAGAGGAGCCTAGCATAAGTGTTTTCTGAGAGGCTTCATCCAGCAGCTGGTGGAAACCCGCAGCCAAACAATAGGCGGAGCTTAGGAAGTCTTGTGGAAGAATGGGGGGAAGGATTGATGGAGCCAGAGGGATCAGACACCACAAGAAGACCTACAGTGTAAACTAACACAGGGAATGTGAACATGGGGGCTCACAGAGACTGAACCACCAACCAAAGAGCATGCATGGTCTGGACCTCGGCCCCTACACCTAAGGAGCAGATAAGCTGCTTGTTCTTATGTGAATCTCCTAACAATTAGATCAGCATGAGGGGGTGGGGCTGTCTCTTTAGAAGTGAAGATTTGGGCAGATTCATGGGAAACCCTAAAATTTAGTATGAATTTAAGAATTTTTAAATTTAGTATGAAAATATTTTGGTATAAAATCTGATAAAGATGGGCATAATGGAGAGTAACCAAAATTATTTGGTTTTGCTTTTATTTTTTTTTTGTTAAATCATTTTCCAAATTTCTATCTTTCAGAGAGTCGAAAGCTGATCCTCATTGCCCTTTTACTCACTGCTTCATGATGCTACATCAGGGCAAGTGAGGTGTTAGACCGGCAGCCTCCAAAACCATGTAAGGTATCAAATGATATCCTCCAAAATTCCTGACTGCGGGTACATGAGGCAGTGATGTGCAGACGCGCTTGAGCTCTTCAGCTTCAGCATTGGCTTAGTATTGCAGGCCATACCGAAAGCTAAGCTGGACCAGAGCGAGATGAGCTGACTTGCTTCAGTACACTAACTATCAACTTAGTTTCCATGTGTTTTCCAGGGTTTAGGGGTAAACGTAAAAGCCTTATACATGATAAGCAAGCATGCTGTCTCTGAGCTATAATTACCCCCTTTTTGATGTTTTACAATATCAGAACATGGATTGAAAAAAAAAAAAAGCTCACTTTAATTAATACTGTCTTCTCTAGCTCCTGTCACTTCTGGGTTCTTTTCTCTTTATTCCCATTGTTCCCCAAGACTCCCTAGGCATTGACTAGTGTTTGGTTGTGAGTCTTAGCATCTGTTTCTAGGAGCTGCTGGGTAGAGTCTCAGAGAACAACTCTGACAGGCTCCTGTCTGCAAGCTCAGCAAACTATCACTGCTAGTGTCAGGAGTTGGCACTGTCAGATAGGATGACTCTTCAGTTGGGCCAGGCATTGTTCTGCTCTATCTTTATCTCTGCACATCTCAAAAGCACAATACATTTGGGGTCAAAGTTTTTGTGGGTGGGTTGGTGTTTCACGCCCTTTACTAGAAGACTAGTCTAGTTAGAGGATGTCCTTTTCAGTCTCTATGGTCTCTGCTACTGGGAGTCTTTGCTTGAATACCCCTCATATCCTTCCAGAAGCCTACTCGGACTTAGGTCTCCAGCTTGTTACACAGATATGCCCACCCCTCAGTTTCTCCTTTGTCTGCATGCCTTCTGTCTTCTTTCTCTTGCTCTCTCATGTTTGATCTCCACCATCTTAACACTGTGCCTCCTCTCCTACCTTGTTCCCTCTCTTCATCCATTACCTCTGTTGATTCTATCTTCCCTTCTGAGTGTGATTTATGCATCTTCCCTTGGGTCCGTCTTATTACTTACCTTCTTTGGGTCTGTGCCTCATAGCATGCTTGTAGTATGTGCCTTTTGTACTATATGCCTGCTATTATTGTCAAACATTTAGTAGTGTCAAACCCCTATGCTCAAAATTCATTGGGTTTACTCATGTGTTAGTCTTAGGATTAATTAGAAAAATTAGTTAAGTTTTTGTTTGTAATCAATCCAACTTCATCAATAAATCCAAGAATAACCACGTTTTTCTGGTAAAAAAAAAAACAGTAATGAGTTTTATTATTATCTTATACTCCTCACAGAAATGTCTGTAAGAAATAAATATATCTTGGGGAAAAAATATGCTGCTAAAAGCAGAAACTAATAGAATTAATTTATCTTGGATAAACTATTATTCATATCTCTAAAAGGAAGCATGTCAAGACTAAAAGAGCCAAGGACAGCAGCTGTCAGCCACGATCCCCACTCCGTTTCTCCATTTTCATGAGGTAAGTCTCCTAGTAGAGATCACACATCTGTTATAGACAACTGTACAACAGTCAGATGTTTTCTTCTGTGTAGCCAACTCACAACACCAACAAATGGAAGTGGTGCCCCTTTCTTTTCTTTCAATAAGAAAGTTGATGTGATTATGAAAGAAAGATTATGGTTATTTATAATTTAGCATTGTAACTCATGTCTTAATTAAAAATTCTGTCCAATCACTAATCTTCAAAAAAAAAAAAAAAGAAAAAAGAAAGAAAGAAGAGAGTCATATTGAATGGCAGAGAAACACTTAAAGAAATGCTCAACCTCATTAGCCATCAGGGAAATGCAAATCAAAATGACCCTGAGATTTCACCTTACACCCATCAGAATGGCTAAGACAAAAAATTCAAGTGACAGCATATGCTGGAGAGTTTGTGGAGAAAGGGGAACCCTCCTCCACTGCTTGTGGGGAATGTAAACTTGTATAACCACTCTGAAAAGCAATCTGGCACTTTCTCAGACAATTAGGTACAGTGCTTCCTCAAGATTAAGCTATACCACTGCTAGGTATATACCCAAAAGAGGCTCAAGTACACAACAAGGACATTTGCTCAACCATGTTTGTAGCAGCTTTATTTGTAATAGCCAGAAGCTGGAAACAACCAAGATGCCCCTCAACTGAGGAATAGATACAGAAAATATGGTACATCTACACAATGGAATACAACTCAGCAATAAAAAACAAGGAAATCATGAAATTTGCAGGCAAATGGTGGGATCTGGAAAAGATCATCCTCAGTGAGTTATCCCAGAAACTCACTTGGTAAGACACACTTGGTATATACTCACTAATATAGACATATAATATAAGATAAACCTACTAAAATCTGTATACCTAAAGAAACTATTAAGAGGGAGAACTCTGGCTAAAATCCTCAATCCCCATCCAGAAAGGCAAAGAGGATGGACATCAGAAGAAAGAGAAAACAGGGAACAAGTTAGGAGCCTCCCACAGAGAGTCTCTGAAAGGCTCTGCCCTGCAGACTATCAAAGCAGATGCTGAGACTTATGGCGAAACTTTGAGGAGATTGCAGGGAGTCTTATGAAAGAAGTGGGAGTTAGTAAGACCTGGAGGGGACTGGAGTTCCACAAGGAGAGCAAGAGATCCAAAAAGTCTGGGCACATGGGTCTTCCCTGTGACTGAAACCAAGTAGCATGCATGGAGTTAACTCAGAACCCCTGTACAGATGTAGCCCATGACACTTCAGTCTCCTAATGGGTTCCATAGTAATGGGAACATGGATTGTCTCTGACATGAACTGATTGGCCTGCTCTTTGATCACCTCCCCCTGACCAGGGAGCAGCCTTACCAGGCCACAGAGGAAGACAATACAGCCACTCCTGATGAGACCTAACAGACTAGGATCAGAAGGAAGGAAAAGAAACCTCCCCTTCCAGTGGACTTGGAGAGGGGCATGCATGGGGAAGGAGGAAGAAGGTAGGGTTTGGAAAGGGAGGAGGGAGGGAACCACAGGGGGGGATACAAAGTAAATGAAGTCTAATTAATAAAAAAAAAGAAAAAAAGAAAGAAAGAAGAGAGGCATGTATGTTCCTGTTGGGCCTGATGGTTGTTTTGTTTTGTTTTGTTTTTAATTCCATATAGGATATTATCCCATAGAACGAATGGTCACTCCTACCTGTAGGGATGGTGTTGCCACCTCAATTAGTCTAATCTAGAAAATCCCTAACAAAGATTTTCTCTCCATGGTGATTCTAGACCATGGCAAGTCAAAAATCAATACAAACCATTACACTAGGATTGTGTAAATTCATCTCACTTTGATTATAGATGTTTTAAATCCACTGCAGTTTTTTAACCACTAATCTATATGTTTAAAAGAAATTAATTCAAGATCATGAATGGAGAGAACCTACACCCCCTGCTCAGATGTAACCCATGGGCAACTAAGTCTACATGGGGGTTCCTTAGTAAGGAGAGCATGGGCAGTCACTGTCATGAACTTGGTTAGCTGCTCTTTATTCAATTCCCCCTGGAGAGGTGGCCTTAAAAGACCTCAGAGAAAGAGGATCCAGATAGTCCTGATGGGACTATCTGGTAGGCTAGGGTCAGGTAGTAGGGGTAAAGGAGCTCCCCCTCAGTGGACAAGGAGAGGAACATAAAAGGGGAATTGGGAAGGTGGGCTGGACCAGAAGGAGATGAGGAAGGAGGTCGCAGCCAGGATACAAAGTGAATAAATTGTAGTAAATAATAATAATACAGAAAAAAATGAAAAAGGAAAAATTAATTCTGAAAGATTTCCATTATTAATATTTGATAATCTTCAATTCATTTATTCTTTTTTCATTTTTGTGTCTTCAAGACTTACAAGTAGATTTCTGCACCTTGAAAATCCCATGGTAACATGAAAGAACACGAAAACAGTTTAGTAAACAGACTTCTCTGTATTTGCAGCAAAACATTACATGAATTCAAACTCTGCACAAAAGACTGAAAGAAAAATTTGAAATTTTCTGTAATACCAACAATTAAGAAAAATATTTAGTATGTTTCAATATTTTTATTCATAGAAATACTCAGATATTCACTTAAAATCAGGATCAATATTTCATAATTTTAATTCTATGCTTTCCACTAATCCTTCTATCTGATTAGTTTTATCTTAAAATTTAGTTAAATTGTTTTCATGATTTATGGTTTACTTGTATGTGCCATCATATATTGAATTAGACCTCTAGTACAGAATATTTTTTACTTTTATTATAAACAGTCATACAAAAGCACCATTTTTATTGTTATACAAACACTATACACACTTCTTAAACTTCTTTTATTGTGCCTTATGGAGCTAGACTACTGGATTGCAACATCACAAAAATAACATATTAGAGGAAAGTTGTGAGGAAGAAGAGTAAATGATTTCTTCTGAACTCAGAGATAGTATTGCACAGGATACAATATAGTCAGATATATAGGCTTTGTTTTATTAAAGGAATAACTGGTAATGCCTACTGGAAAAGCAGCCAGAACCCAGGATTAGTGGTTGAAATGGACCTTAGCCAATCATTAATCTTTATGGTAAAGAAAAATTCTATATGAAACTGGAAAGAGGGTAATATTGAGTATTACAAACATAATACAATCAAAATGAAAAATCATTGATACTTAATTTGAAAATAAATAACTTTTGTTAGGGAAAATAGAAATAATTTCTTATTGTCAATGATTTCACTTTTTAAATAATGGTATTTATGTTTACATAATTCACGGTTTGTAACATTGTAAATGTGTGTGCATCTGGGTCTACAATAATGCAAGCTGTGCAGAAAGCTCAGAGAAAGTCGTTTAAGTAAGGCTTTTAAATAATGCTAATACAAATTCATGTAGCTTCAGACTATCAAAGAATATATATCAGAGTGAAAGAAGCCATCCCAGAATTAAATTTTTACCTTTAGGTAGTAGGCCTTGCGGGCATCCAGGCAGACAGCTGAGAACCACTATGCAATGCAAAGCTGACAAATGGCAAAATGTAATTTAATTAACGCTACAGAAAGAAATTGGTGTTCTCACAAATGGAGAATAAAAAAACGTCACTTAATAAATAATGACAAAAGAAGCGAATGTGCAACTGTGAGTGTGTCATATGTGGTTTTGTTTAGATGGTTTAAAATCAAACTCTATTTACGATGTCCTTTTCCAAAACATGTTTGTACGTTCGTTGTAGATGCTTAGAATGGTTTCCCATTAACACCAAGTTGAGACCTGTGGTAAAGAATCCATATAGAGCTCAATCACAGCTCAATATAAAATTTGCCGTAAGGCTACACCTGCCACCGGTGCTTGCCTTATAGTAACTTAACTTTCGTCTCTCAGGTGGGATGATCCAGCTCCTAACACTCATCCTGATTAAACTGAGTTGTGACTTCTGAGTCCTCGAGACTTTGACAAGCACCTTTTTCTTACCTTTTCCTTATATTAGTCTGTAATCTTAGACTGTCTCCTTAAAGCACGTGCTCAAGTTTGATTATGGGTCATTTTTCTTTATAATGTTGAATGATCTTCCATTGCTGAAAAGCCTAGCCTTAACACATTTGTATCTGACTTCTTTATTGGATTTTATGCCTCAAATAGCAACAAACAAACAGCCTTTGTATCATTGTATTTTTTTATGAAGGATATAAATAACCTGCCCTGCCCTAATGAACTTCCAAAATGACGGATACATTTGAGAATCAAGAGTACAGAACAGAAGTTGAAAAGTGAGGAAAATGGAAGGAACACATGTACTTTGAGTAGGCGATTCCCACTGGCTCATTGAGTTAGTTTTTAGGTTTTCATAAGTTATAAAAAACTGGCTTTTCAATGCAGCCAATATTAAACATTGTATATGTAAACATAATTACACTCATAATGGAAGAAAAAAAAAGAAATCTAAAACTAATCATTTTCTTTTACTAAATGCAGCCAGGGAAATTTTTATCTATTGACTCACTTGGGTAGAAATAGGGAGCAGTGCGCATGTGCATTATTGTACGAGTGTGCACCTCAATTCCATAACCAACACAGTAGCATGACAAACTTGTAAGAATCGTGATACCTTACGAATCTGAAAATCAAGGCTTAACTTACTGTTTGATTGTTATCTGGGTTAAATGTCACTAAAAAATTAATGTCAATAAAACTATATTTAGTGAAACATATGTCTTCTAGTCTAAACTTTAGAAAGTGTAGTACATCTGAATCCATAACAATGTAAACAGTGCAGAAAGTTCAGGGATCATTTCAATATGTAAACAGTTATTTTCCTATTTTCCCTTTTAGCATTGACATCACAGTCATTATTGGCAAATAGGCTATAACACATATTTTCTTTGTTTATTTCCATGTTACTCACTAATCTAAATGAAGATATCATCCAATATTTAGGTAATAACGCCATTAGTTTATCAATAACACTCATCAAATGGCTATAGACATAAGATTTGACAAAATCCGACCAAAATATTCTATGCTAATTAAATGACCTTATGAAATTTATTATCATTGATTTTCTTATTTACAAATGGTGTACTTAATATTCTTATATACACAAAGGATTTGATATACATACATATATATGCATACCTATGCATGCATTGAATTTTTTATTGAAAAGCATGATTTTCTTTCTTCTGAAGATTCACATGTTCAAAATTAAAGGGACACAAGAGAAGCAACAGAGTAGCAATAGAAAAGAAAGTAGTTGTGGCCACTTCAGAATACACTGAAGGGAAGGAAGAGGCTGCCTAGAAGGGCACATTTTTGACACTCTCTGGTCACATACTCAGGACCAATAGGCATTTTGATAAGGATTTTATTAAAATGTAGCAAAGAAAATGTTCAACAAGTATACAACTGAATTGGAGATGTCCTAGGAAAGGAGAAATTTGGACCTCATATCGATATAAGAACAAATGCCAATGTGCACATAGCTAATAAACACGATGGTGTCAGGGATAGAAAATCACTAAGAGGAAACTGGAAGGCTAGAAGCATCTTTGTGACAGTCCTCCAGCATAATAAGGTACCATGGTAACAGTGATACATTTCATGACATACAGGGAAATCATATACCAACAATATCTTGCTGAAGTTAGTAAGATTCTTGCTAGCAACAGTCAGGGATGATTAAAATGAGTAACTGAGGTACCAGAGCGAGTGTGAGAAATGATAAAGGAATAGAATTGGATTTTAAAATAGAATAAGAAGTGACAGTAATTTGAAAGCAAAGTCACACACAGTATAGGAACTCTGTCCTTTGATCTGGTATGGAAAACAGTTTGAAAAACAAAGAGCTCATAATCTAAAAATGGCCTCCTTGCAGTATATGAGTACATACCCAAACAGTGACGGGGGTAGCAAATGAGTAATGGGGTTTTTACTTCAAAACTTTGCTATTTAAGAATATTTAGACAAAACATTGCTCACCTGTTTCTCTCCTTGGCTTTGTGACTACCTTCCAACCTCAATTTTTAAGCATTTTCTGCAGGCTTAACGCTCCTGGCATGCTGTCAAATGGCCTGTGTGTCTTTACAAAGAGGCACTGTTCCTGTAGAAGTATCAGGACTCCAAAGTTAACAGTGATTTTATTTCTCAATGTACATTTCTGTCATAAGAACTTTGATATGTAAATTGGCCATACTCCCTTCAAGAGTCATTACAAACGATCGTGCCAGAACAACCTCTGTGCTGACAGGCCACCTGTCAAGCCCTGTAAGAGCTCTCTAAGATGGGTACAAGAATTCTGCACATATGGTGTTTGTTGCAAACAAATGCTTCCCATATAAAATGGCGACTAGAACACTCCCGAATTAAAAGCAGCAGGAAGTCAGTGACAAAGTGAGTAGGGGAAGGAACATTCTTAAAGTTTTACACAGTTGTCATGAGGAGAATAGTTAAGAGGAACATAAGTGTATATATGCTAATTAGTTTAAATGGTTGTGTGGAGGTCTTTCCCTGGTACTCAAAGCCTAAAATTAATGAATGTGATGCTTCTTTAAATATGTGATAGTAGCTTCCATTAATTATGTGGATCTTATGTGGATTACATGATATATATGGTTAAATCCCTTACTGTGGGTGGGTTAATTTTAAGGACTTAAAGACTGATGGTTGATCTATTACCACAGGCATCAAGAAAATGTATTTCTCTTGAGAATACTTCTACTTTCAAGCCCTGTTGCTCGAATGCACATCAGATGACTTACAATGTTAAATATTTAAATTCCCAGTGTCTTTTAGAAGGTTAACAGATATCAACCTAAGAATCTAAAAGATGGTTCTAAAAGTAATGGCTAGTGTTCATTATATGCCTCTGATGTATATGACAACCCACAGATGGGTTAATTTGTTTAATTATTGTAAGTTCCTTTGACTTAGTCAGTATACTGAACTCAGGATAAAGGAATGGAGAAAAGCCATGACCTTGCTCAGAGTAGCGATAATAATGGACAGAGTCAGATTTGATCCTAAATGGCTTCTGTCCAAACAAACTCTCTCCAAACTAACTACTGATCCACCCAACATTCTTTATCATTTACTTTAGCAGTCCAATGTTAATCTACTAATTCAACCACTAGAAAAGATTTCTTATATTTGTGGTTGTGAGCCTAGCCTTTAATGGCTGAACCATCTCTCCAGATCTAGAAAAGATTTCTAAGCAAACAAAAAAAATCAAACAAGCAATATAAAACAAAAAAAAACAACAAACAAACAAATAAAAAACATGGAGACTAGACAGAAGGCTCTAGAGAAGGCACCTGAGCAATGTCTCTTCTGACATTAGTCCTCTCAGCCCTGTGACTAGTGGACCTCCTTGGATTCTACTTAGTCATCTTTTACAGACTAGCTACAGACAAATTTGGCTATTCCTAAGAAGATTTCTTCATCTGATCCTGGCGGGGGCGGGGGGGGGAACATTTTGCCCAATACTGACAGCTCTTCAAATCAACACATACCTGCCATAATCACTACACCATAAAGACACAAGATCCCATTGTTTTTAAGGAGTCAGTTACTTATTGATCGTCATTGTCAGTCAGTCAGAACTTAGCAAAGAGAGGAATTTATATGATGGCCCCAGTGATTTTTTCAGCAATAGCTCTAAGATCTCTTCAAGTCTATGACCTCATACTTCAGAAGAACATTAATGGTTACTCTAGAGGTGAATAACTAAAGTATTTCGTTTATTCAAAACCATGATCCAATCTGAATAAATAATGCTTTGGAATAAATGTTCACAATGAAAGCTGGCAGCCATCATTTTTCAAACAGCCTGGGAGGGAAATTATTAAATCTGGAGAAGGCACCTTCTGACTCTCTAATGCTGAATCTGACACTGGAGAGTGGACATGGGAAATGAAAAATATTATCAACCTGCTTCTCCCCAACAAGAAGCACAAATGATGCCATTATCTGACAGATATTATTTGAAACTGATCTTTCCTGACCTCATTCTATACAGCTTCTATGATCATCTGTCTGTGTGAGAGCCTGACTTCCAATAATGTAGCTATTATAATTATTTATGTTGATCTAAGCTTGTGCCTGAGAAATGAGCTTATGAAACACAGATCTGGACATATTACTAATAGTGAGTTCAACAGAGTCAAGATCAAGATTTGATAAGAAAAGAAATAGAGTGCATTCAGATATACTTTGTAAGCAAGTCACATTTATTCAAAACCTTCAGATCATCACAAAGCAAATTTAGGGAACAAAATGGCTCAAGGATTTATGTGGCAAATTATAAAAATAAATATGATATAAGAAAGGAGTGGGAATGGGCATATCAGTGACTGATTGGTCATTTAGCAGTCACATGATTTTGTCATATGAACTGTATGGACCAGGTCCTGTGCTGTAAAGCTAAGATGGGCTATCAGAATTGAGAACATAGGCCCATAGGTATAATACAATGCTGATGATGTGTCTTAGTCCCTGTTGCTGCCATAAACAAATGTGCAAACCTAATACTAGGAACCCTGATTTAATCTACAGGGAAAACATGTAGTTAAAAACTTTACATATACACGTGTATGTTTTCCTCTATTTCTTGTAAGAAATGCAATAGCCTACTCGGGAGTCCATCGATCACATAACTGCCTCAGAGATAATCTGAAGGTTGATTAGCTACAAAGATCAACCAGCCATGCTCAGTTTCTTCAGGAGTGCAGAAGTGGAGCCATTACACATTTTCACACCACGTATATAATGTGATGTTTCCCTGACATTTAACAGGATTGCAGCATTGATTAATGCATTTATGTCACAGCCACAGCTTTGAGGATGAATTTATTAATTTCACTGGGCTAATGGCAATGACAATAAGTATATGGGAGTTTGTGGCTGGAAGATCAAAAAGGAGGTGATTAAATATTATTGCAGAGCTGAGAAAAGAGACAGTATGTAATATACCACAATTGTGTTGCTCTTACTCAAAATACATTATAAATATTAAGCCTTGCATATAGTTCATTTCTTTCCTTTTATTAATTCATTCAGGTTAGGTTGTGTTTTCTCTCTGTGTGTGAGTGCGTGTATGCATCTCTGCAGGTCTGAGTACTGGTGGAAACCAGCGGTCAACATCAGCACTTTTCCTTAATTATGTTGTGTATTGATTTTGTGAGTGTGCGGTGTGTGGAGGCCTGCTGGGATATGTCTGTTCCAAGCTATTGTGCCCATGACTGTGATGCTATGCGGGCACATATACATGTGTGCATGGGGAGGCACAAAGCGGTCATCAGCTCTCTTTCTCACTGTCCCCCGCTTCATCGAGGCAGGAGCCTTTCCTGAATTAGAGCCTGACTGGAGAGTCAGGCTGGCCTGCTTGCTCTGGTTCTCCCGTCACTGCCTCCCAAGAACCAGCTTACGGTTGGCTGTCACCTCCCTCTGGTGTTGAGGTGGATTTTGAAGACTCTGTTTTCACATTTTGGCATCAGTTACCTTAGTGGCTTGGCCATCTTTCCTCAGTAATTTCACTGTATTTTTTGAGACAGGTTTTACTGAACGAGGAGTTTCACTGGGTTAAGAGGCCAGCAGGCAACAACGAATTTCCTGTTTCTTCTACACCCAGGAACACAACCACCCCCAGCTTTTCCCATGGTGCCTGGGAATCAACCACAGTTCTCCACTCTGACAAAGCAAGCACTTCCCTGACTGGTTACCTCTGGGGAAGGCTATTTTTAACTTTCTAGTTAAAGTTACTAGTTTCCTGTAGTTTTTTTGACTAGGGGTGGGACCATTAAATCTTTTTTATTCCATATTATCATCTCTACCACTGTTGTCATTGTCAGGTATTGTTTAGGCAGATATATATTGGCTGCCTAAACAATATATATATATATTTAGTTCCTTGGGTATAGCTTCCCTGCCATTTCAAGAAGACAGAATCTCAAAGCTTAATTCATGATCCTGTGGCTGTTACAGTCTTTCTACCTCCTCCTCTTCTGTCATATCCTGTGTCTTGTGTACAGGATTGTATTGCAGATGTATCCACTGAGCAGTCCACCATCGGGTGTTCTCTGCATTTGACCAGTTGTGATTTTCCGTAATGGTCTCCATCTTCTGCAAAGAGAAGCTTATTTGATGAGAGCTGAATGTATCTGCGTGCATAAGGACAAGTATTTAGAATGTAAAATGATGCCAGTTTCGAAATCTTAACATCCATGGAAGCTGTCAATGTCTTACTTTTGGTAATAGTTCATTCACAGCTTTTAGTAAATTTGGAATATATTATCATTTTAAAATGAAAGCTTTATCGTTCTTGACATTTTCTTATAGTCATTGCAAAGATCAATAGTGAAAAATAAAAATAATTTTTGATACTAAGATCATAATTGTAGAGCAGATGAATGTAAAAATCCAGGTTAAATGAAGAAATGGAAATATTAGTATTGTCTTTCTTTTCAAAAGAAATGCAAAGCCACAAGCAAAAGATCTTAATATACAGAGGCATACAGTGGGATGGTTACTCATAATCTTCTATACACTAATGACTATATAAATTCACAGTAACATCTTCAATATATAATGTCAAATGATATTGGTTCACCCCCATCATCGTTCAGTGCAGATCAAAATGAAGACAATGATAAGAGTCCTGCCATGATTTTATACTCAAAATATTATAGTAAAATGAGAAGATATTTGACATTTTAGGTACTTGATTTTGGGTTAGATTTCTACTATTCTATGTTTTTCTTCTTGAAAACACAATTATTAATAAATTTGTATGTAAATTAAAAATGAACAAAAGAAGTCAAGTTCAATTTGAAGAATAGCATTCTCTGTTCTCTATATCCATTTCTTTATAGCTACACCAATGCGATGTGGGGAATGTTGAGGAACGCCTTATAGAGGCCCATGGGGAACGGCGAGCGAAGCCTCAGCGAGTCCTAGGACTCCTTTCAAAAGGTCCTGATCCGCTGCACACAGTGTTGATCCGCTAGGGACTCCTAGCACACTAGTGAAGTCTCAAAATGGATTCAAGGCTAGGATGGTTACTGCTTCCCCCTCCTTCATGGAAGTCTGCTAAGGGGACCTTGCTCACTCATCCCAACATCCCAACATCCCCCCATTTCCTTATAGTGGCACCACCCATTTGATGGTTACTGGTGCTTGAGACTAGCATGGGATGGTCTGGTTGGCCTTTCAATCATTTAAAGAAAGCAGCATTACCAGGCCACAGAAGAAGACAATGCAGCCACTCCTGATGAGACCTAGTTGACTAGGATCAGAAGGAAGGAAAAGAAGACCTCCCCTATCAGTGGACTTGGGGAGGGGCATGCATGCAGAGGGTGGAGGAGAGGAGGGATTGGGATGGGAGGAGGGAGGGAACCACAGGGGGGATACAAAGTGAATAAAGTGTAATTAATAAATAAATATATATATATATATGAAAAAAAAAAAGATTGTTACACTGGACAATAAAGTTAGGCCTGCACCTTGAGTCTGGTGTCCCAAGTCTGATTCCAGGGATTCTGTGTTGGCTCCATTGCCACTCAACCTCTTCTCCTCGATTCTTGACCCCACAATGGAAAGCAATCTAATGTTACATTTATTATCTTAAACTTAATTTGTTAATTATAACTTGGAATTTTAAATTTTAAGCTATAAAGCAGAATTTTAGATATATTTTACTGGTAATTGTTCTTCAGAATCTTATTTAATTGTTGCTTATAACTCTTGTTATCAAGTTCTATCTTGAGAACAAAACTTTGCATGTTTAATTGACTTCTACTTTAATTGATCTAGCGGGTTTCTTTGGAAAGAAAAGAGGCAGCTTTCACACCAAGTCAGGCTGGGTTAAAAAAAAAACAAAACAAGAGAACATTTCAAGTTGTTTAGATGTCTACTATTATATCTCTTTTGTTAGAGCCCAAAAACATACTACAGAGAAAAACTGGTTTTCTTAAGTGTGCCCTGCAGTTGCATCAGTAGCTACTTAGGTCAGGAGTGACCTTGCTCCAAGGTATGAATGCCACAAAAATGCTTTCATATGGAAAGGAAAATATCTGTTGTCATGTGTTACAGTATGTGAGACTAGCATTGTGCTGACTACCCCATTTCTTGTCATGAAGGCCGGGCAATTCTGTAATATATATACAGAACACGGTGAGCTGCTAAGTGTAACCTTCTCCAGATTTTGAAATTCCAAAACTGACACTCTGCAAGTCTAGATTTCAGAGATAAATCTAAAGCATAACACTTTGTAAATATGACGTTTCTGACTAAAGGCTAACTTCAAGATGAACACTGCATGAAGTTCACAAAGCTTTGTATGTATCAATAAATGCTTTTATGTGCAAAACATAGATATCTTATTATATTCATTTGTTCTGAGAGCTCCAAGTTCTGAAAACCAAAATCTCTGCTGTTTTGGGTTTATGCAGAGCAATACTGGTATCACAAAGATGAGCTTGTGTGATAAAATATGGGCAGCAAAAGAGACAATTTATTCTTTTGAGGTTATATCTGAACCCAGTCCCACTGGTTACAGAAAACAGGTGTGCAAAGATATGGAAAGAGTACAACTTCCTCGACAAAAGGCTTAGAAGAAAGAAACATGGTATTCTGTAAGAACAAAGTGAAGGCCAGTGTCTTGAACACAAAGGAAGCAACAGATGTATGATCTAAGGCAGGAGCTGTAGGCAGTTGAGGGAGACTCAGAAAGGAGTGTGTGTTGCAAATACTACAACTGGAACAAATTGAAGCATTTAAGCACGGGATGACAGATTCTGACTTGCCTAAAGGGTTTAAGAAATACGAAGGAAAGAGGCCAGCAATAACTGAGTAAAGCAAAGCAAAGAAACATTACCTCCATTAGAAGCAGGGACACTCAGCCTCTAGACTTTTTATCATTGACATATATTTTATTTATTTATATGTAAATTATGCATATTTACTTATTTATGTGTTAATTATGCATACTAGGTTTCAGTTTGAAATTTTCCTACAACGACATAATGCATTTTCATACCTACAAACACAGATACCCCTTTGAGGGTTCCTGTTGGAGCTGGACAGAAGTTAGAATCAGCAAGAGGATGGGTCTCTCTGAACATGTGTATGTGGGCTTCTCCTGTGTGTGTTTATTGAAGTGAGGAGTCTACCCACTGTCTGTGGCACTATTTTCTAGGTGGTTGCTAGCCTCTACTAGAATGGGAATGGAAGCTGAGCATCAGCATGTCTGCATTCATTGTTTTCTGTTCCTTTGTTTGGATGCAGGGTCTCTAGCTCCCTCAAGCTCTTGCTGCTGTGACCTTCCCAGCTATGCTGGACCTTGAAAGGGCAATGTGAGCTGGAATAATTACTTTCTCCCTTAACTTGCCTTTCTCAGGGTGTTTTAGCACAGCAATCAAAACATAAACTATGATATCTTCCCTTATCCCACCCACTCACACTGTCTCCCTCTTACCAAGTAGTCTTCATATATTAATATCTCTTAAAATGTTTCGATTGTTTAATGAATTTTAAGTTTAAGTATGATTTCTTGTAGGCATATTTCAAGTGCTATTTACAGGCCCATAAACAACCGATCAGTGGCTGTTGCACTGAAGAATACTTAATTTTCTCTCGAAGCAACCTTCAATTTCCTGTCACCCATCCCTCCCCATACCAAGATAGAGTGCTGATAAGACCATTATTGTGCATCTCTTGTGCGGGCCACCATACTTGCTGTGGTTTGGAGAATACAGTGGCCATTCCATGCCTGGAAAACGGTATTTGACAATACTTACTGAACTGTCAGCAGTAACACCTCTAGTAAACTCACGATCTACCTACATAAGGGCTTGTGACCAGATTCTTAATACAAGAACTTTTTCTGTAGAACAGGCCTCAAATCTAATAAGAAAGCAGTTCATTAACCACATAATAACTGTGTCAGTACTACCCCAATGGGCAGGTCTGTAAGTAAGGCTCTCAGTGCCAATTTCCAATCAGCCTGTGTAGCACCTCTTAGCATTATCAAAGCAATCCAGCAGGGAGCCTATCTAGAAGTCTACAGACAATTTCAAATTTTTTATTTACCTACTGCCTGTAAAATATTGAATATTCATGTATGGATATAATATGTTTAGATCTAGTCCACTCCTCATTTACTCCTTCCAAAATCCTTCTTTATGCACCCTAATTTACTTCCTCGATTTCATGTGTTCCATATCAATTCTCTGTACTGTTTTTGAAATCTCCAGGACATTTTTTACCAATAACTGAAAGGGAGGTATCCCACCTTTATTTCTGGGTCATTTATTTATCAATCTATAGCTTATAAGAGGAGCATAAACCCCTGTTTTGAGTAGCTCCAACTAATTAAACTTGTATATATACATATGAGTTTATGTGTATACACATATACATACAAAGTACATATATACATATATAACCTCAATTAATTAAACTAACATATATATAATGTATATATATACATGTATATATATATGTCCATATATATAAAGCTTATAAAATAGATTTCTGTATTATTTTTTTCAAGTTTTCAGTGTTCATCTTGTTAGTTATCTCATTCACACCATCTTCTTTGTCATACTTTTCTATCCCTCTTAAATCTCCTTCCTTCTTTCCTCTTCAAACTATCTGTGTTCTCTCTCCCTCCCTTAGTCCCCACTCTTCCATCGATGGAATCTTTGTGAGGCTTCATAGGTGAAAATACTCCAGTAGATGGCCTACACCCGGAAGTGTATGGCTTGTATACACTGTGGCTTACTTTGGTGGCTTACTTTAAGAAAGAGAAAAAAGAACATAAAGTTTGGGAATAAGAGTGGGAGGATATGCATCTAGGAAAGATTATGGGGAAGAGTTTGTGGCAAATATGAATGAAACATGTTGTATAAAATTCTCAAAGTCTTAGTACAAACAAAAGATGAATGGCATATGAGGAACAACACCCAAGGTTGATTTCTGGCCTCCACACTAGAACATCCATGCATATATACATGAACAAACATGTCATAAATCACTATATTAGACATAAGGAGAACAATGATGCTTTTATTTTTAGAAAATGTCAAGTGTAATTTCCATGAGTCTAAACCAATTCTCAGTTAAAAATCATAATCCAAATATAGTTTTATTTTTTGTTCTGTTTTACCCAGTTGAGTATTAGAATAACACCATAATGGATTCTTCCAGACTCTTTTCTTTTCTTTTTTCTTTTCTTTTTCTTTCTTTCCTTTTATTTTATTTTATTTTCCTTCTCTTTTATTTTCTGAGTTTATTGTACTGTGAAAGTCTGGAAATTTCTGTAGCTCTGATCTAAGCATAATTTTTTAGTTGGAAAATTGTTTATTACTGTTTCAATTTCAGCATAGTTTATGGCTTGTTTAGGTTGTTATTCTTTCTTCTTATGATATTTATTTTTTATTTTTTATTCATTACAGTTTGTTTATTTTGTATACCAGCTGTAACCCCCTTCCAATTCTATCCTTCCTCCCTCTTCTCCTCCTATGCCCCTTCCCAAGTACACTGATAGGGGAGGTCCTCTCCCTTCCATCTGACCCTAGCCTATCAGGTCTCATCAGGACTGGATGAATTGTCTTCCTCTGCAGCCTGGTAAGGCTGCTCCCCCCTCAGGATAAGATGATCAAAGACCCAGCCCCTGAGTTCATACCAGAGACAGCCCCTTTTCCCCTTACTAGGGAACCCACTTGGAGACTGAGTTGGCATGGGCTACATCTAATCAGGGGTTCTAGGTTATCTCCATGCATGGCCCTTTGTTAGGGTTATTCTTTTTTTAACTGTGGTGGTTTGGATGAATCAAGAAATTCATCTGTTTCTTTTAGATTTTCCAACTTAATGGAGTACATGGAGTAAAGCCTTCTTTTGTAATGTTCTGTATTTTTTTGGTGTCTTTGTAATGTTTCTTTGTTCACTTCTGATTTTGTTAATTTGAGTCATTTCTTTTGGTTAGTTGGGCCAAGGGTCTGATGATCCTGTTTATGTTCTCAAACAACCAAATCTTAGATGTAATAAATTTTTTTTGGTATTTTTCATTCCAATTTTATTTTTATTATTTTCTTTGTAAGTTATTATTATTATTATTATTATTATTATTATTTTACAATTTATTCACTTTTTATCCTTGTTGTAGCTCCCTTCCCCATTTCCTCTTGGTCCCATCCTAACTCCTTCTTCTCCTATCCCTCTCCCCTAGTTCCCTGATAGGGAAGATCCTCCTCCTCTACTGTCTGACCCTAGCCTATCAAGTCCCAGCAGTACGGCCTGGATCCTCTTCCTCTGTGGCCTAGGTCACCCCACCAGGGATAAGTGATCAAGGAAAGAATAGGCAACCAAGTTCATGTCAGAGACTGTCTCTTCTCCCCTTACTAGGGAACCTACATGGAGACTGAGCTGTTCATGCTCTGGGTCCTCTCTATGCATGGTTTTGGGTTGGTGCATCAGTCTGCACAGTCCCCTCTGGGCCCAGTTTTTATTTCTATTTAATTATTTATTTAGGCTTTGTTGGTCTTCTTGTGGGGCTTCTGTCCCCTTTATATTGCCCCTTTTCCATAAGAGTCTTCATTCCTATCTTATTAATTTCTGCTTTGATTTTTCTTATGTCTTGCCATTTACAAGGTTTGAATTTTACTTCTTTTTCTTTCCAAATTCTTATGTTGCACTATTAAAGTCATTTATTTAAGCTCTTTCTGGGTTGATAATTTAGGCACTCAGGGCTACAAATGTCTCTCTTACAACTGTTTCACTGTATTTTCATTTAGTTACAGCACTATTTTGATTTATTTTTTCATTTATTTTTTTGACCATTCATTATTCAGTAATGAATTGGTTAATATCCATTAGTTTACATGCTTACTAGAGCTTTGCTTGCTGTTGGTTTTGATTTTAAAGTTTATTGTATAATAGATAAGACATATAGGTTTAATTCAGTTTCTCTGCATTTGTTAAGGTTTGCTTCATGAAATCACAGGGGGTCTATTTTAAAGAAGTGTCCTTGTCCTGCTGGGAAGAATGAATATTCTCCAGCATTTGGATAAAATAATCTATAACTGTCCCTTAGCTCCACTTAATTAAGATGTCAGTTAATTATGTGATTTCTTTATTTTTTTTTCTATCGAGATGATCTACCTATTTTAAAAAGTGGGTTGTTGAAATTGTCTATTATAATTCAGTTTGTGTTATGCCATTGGTATGCTTCTTACAAAATTAGGTGCAACGGCTTTTGGTGCACATATATTTGGTATTGTGATATGTTGTATGATTAGTTGACCCCGCGATGAAGATGAAATGCCCTTATTTGTCTCTTGTGATTAGTTTTCGTTTGAAGTCTATTTATCCAATACTAAAATGGCAGCTCTTGCTTGCCTCTGGATGAACTTTAATGCGGGAACCACAAAGATACCAAACTTACTCCTACGGAAGTAGTGGGAGGTAAGACAAAGAACTGTTGCTGTGCTTGATAGCCCTGCCACACAGTAACTGACACAATCAGACAATCAGGATAAATACTTTATAATTCTAACATGAAAGAGAATGACTCTTTGCAGATAGTATGGCCGTCTTAAAAAAGCAAAAGCAGCAAATCAAAATGTAAAGAGGGAGCCTGGGACTTCCACTCTTGCTTGAGGCAAGTGGAGCTGAGACAAGAGCAGAGGCCAAACTTGGCATCTGACAAGAAGGCCAGGCTACCCGGCAAGATCACCAAGGAAACCCATCATTTGCTGGCAGAACCAGTTCCTGGCATTAAAGCAGAACCAGATGAAAACAACGCACCATTTTCATGTGGTTATTGCTGGCTCCCAGGATTCCCCCTTTGAGGGAGGGCCTTTTAAACTTGAACTATTCTTTCCAGAAGAATATCCAATGACAGCACCTAAAGTACGTTTCGTGACCAAAATTTACCATCCTAACATAGCGAAGTTGGGAAGAATATGTTTAGATAGTTTGAAAGGTAAGTGGTCCCCAGCAGTGCAGATCTGCTCAGGTCTATCAATCCAGGCTTTGTTAGGAGCTCCTAATCCAGATGATCTATTAGCAAATTATGTTGCAGAGCAGTGGAAGACCGACGAAGCCCAAGCTATAGAAACAGTGAGAGCATGGATTAGGCCATATGCTGTGAATAATACTTAATTTGATCAGATCATCAAATGTACATTACTCTTCCTGTTCTACCAAGACTTCTTCCTTTTTTATTTGCATTTAATGGTCACAGTCTTAGAAATATTACAAAATAAAAGCACAGGCATCTTTATATTTGGTGAGTACATGAACCTTATCAAATCTGTGTCTTGTCCTGATTCACTATTGTAAAGCATGAACAAAGGCTAGAAGTATCATCTGGGTTGTTGTGAGATATTTAAAGGCAACGACTGTGCTTTGACTTGTTTCCCCAATGTGATTTAAGTACAAAGCACTGTGAATGAAGATAGTTGTCAGGGTTAGCTTCCAGAGGTATGAGTGCTTTTATTTAATGTTTTAAGGGGAAAGTAGTTCAATTTTATGGCCTCCTTTACCCTCCCCATCTTAAGGGATCTAAATGCAGTGGTCAAATGCAGCTACTCAGGTTTTTAGAATATGCTTTCTAGCCAAGTCTATCTTTAGACTCTGTAGGTAAACAAGCTTGATTGTCTGAACCAAAATGGGAACATTAAATAAACATCACAGCCCTCACTAATAACATTGTGACTTTGCTGTCAAGTGTAGATTCTCCACTCCTCAGTAACTCCCCCCACCAAGAAAAAAGAATAAGGAAAAAAAAAAGAAGCATGTGACCATTTTGTATGGCTTGTCTGGAAACTTCTATGAATTTCATGTTTTAGTAAAATATTTTTGTTATTCTACAAAAATATTAAAAGAACTAAGTCAATGACTTCTAGAGTCTTCCCCAATTTTTCTGCTAACCAATTTAATGTGTCTGGTTTTATGTTCAGATCTTTGATCCACTTGGACTTTAGTTTTGTGCAGGATGATAAGTATGGATATATTTGCATTTTTCTACATGTAGATATAAAGTTAGAGCAGCACCATTAGTTGAAGATACTATCTTTTTTCCATTGTATGGTTTTGGCATCTTTGTCAAAGATCAGGTGTCCATAAGTGTGTGGGTATACTTCTGGGCCTTCTGTTTGATTCCATTGACCCACCATTCTGTTTCTATGCCAGTACCATGCCGTTTTTATTACTGTTGCTCTATAGTACAGCTTGAGATCAGGGATGGAGATACCTCCAGAAGATCTTTTATTGTAGAGGATTGTTTTAGCAATTCTGGGTTTCTTGTTATTCCATATGAAGTTGAGAATTTTTCTTTCCAGGTCTGTAAAGAATTGTGTTGGCAATTTGATGGGAATTGCATTAAATCTGTAGATTGCTTTTGGTAAGATGGCCATTTTTACTATGTTAATCCTGCCAAGCCATGAGCATGGGAGATCTTTCCATCTTCTGATATCTTCCTCTAATTCTTTCTTCAGAGACTTGAAATTTTTTTCATACAAGTCTTTGATTTGCTTGGTTAGGATTACAACAAGGTACTTTATGCTTTATGTCATTTGTGGCTATTGTGAAGGGTGTTGTTTCCCTAATTTCTTTCTCAGAACTTTTGTCTTTTGTATACAGGAGGGCTACTGATTTTTTTTTTTTTTTTAGTTAATTTTAAATCCGGCCACTTTGCTGAAGGTGTTTATCAGCTGTAGAAGTTCCCTGGTAGAGATTTTGTGGTCACTCAAGTATACTATCATATCAACTGCAAATAGTGATGCTTTGACTTCCTCCTTTCTAATTTGTATCCACTTGATCTCCTTCAACTGTCTTATTGCTCTAGCAAGGACTTCCAGAACTATGTTGAAGAGATGTGGGGAGAGTGGCCAACCTTGCTTTGTCCCTGACTTCAGTGGGAATGATTTAAGTTTATCTGCATTTAGTTTGATGTTGGCTAAAGGCTTGCTGTTTATTGCCTTTACTATGTTTAGATATGTGCCTTGTATCTCTGATCTCTCCAATAATTTAAACATGAATGGATGTTGGATTTTGTCAAATGCTTTTTCAGCATCTAGGGAGATTATCATGTGGTCTTTTTCTTTCAGTTTGTTAATATGGTGGATCACATTGATGTATTTCTGTACATTGAACCACCTCTGCATAGCTGGGATGAAGCCTACTTGGTCATAGTGGATAATATCTTTGATATGTTCTTGGATTAGGTTTGCAAGTATTTTGTTGAGTATTTTTGCATCAAGGGAGATTGGCCTGAAATACTCTTTTTGTGTTGAGTCTTTCTGAGGTTTAGGTACCAATGTGACTGTGGCCTTATAGAATGGGTTCAGTAGTGTTCCTTCTGTTTCTATTTTGTGGAATAGTTTGAAGAGAATTGGAGTTAGCTCTTCTTTGAAGGTCTGGTAGAATTCTGTGCTGAAACCATCTTGTCCTAGGCTTTTTTTTTGGATGGGAGACTTTCAATGACTGCTTCTATTTCCTTGGGGATATAGGACTATTTAATTGATTTACCTGGTCTTGATTCAACTTTGGTAAGTGGAATCAATTAAGAAAATTGTCCATTACATTTAGATTTTCAAATTTTGTGGCATATAGACTTTTGAAGTGAGTCCTAATGATTGTTTGGATTTCCACAGTGTCTGTAGTTATGTCCCCCTTTTCATTTCTGATTTTGTTGATTTGGATGGTGCCTCTGCCATTTAGTTAGCTTGGCTAAGGGTTTGCCTATCTTGTTGATTTTCTCAAAGAACTCATTGGTTCAGGAGACAACTTCCTGAGCAGAACACCAACAGCACAGGCTCTAAGAGCAATAATCAATAAGTGGGACCTCATGAAACTGAAAAGCTTCTGTAAAGCAAAGGACACTATCATCAAAACAAAACGAATGCCTACAGATTGGGAAAGAATCTTCACCAACCCTTTATCTGACAGAGGGCTAATATCCAGTATATATAAAGAACTAAAGAAGCTGAAAAGCAACAAACCAAGTAATCCAATTAAAAAATGGGGAACAGATCTAAACAGAGAATTTTTGATAGAGGAATATCGAATGGCAGAGAAACACACTTAAAGAAATGCTCAATTTCATTAGCAATTAGGGAAATGCAAATCAAAACGACCCTGAGATTTCACCTTACACCCATGAGAATGGCCAAGATCAAAAACTCAAGTGACAACACATGCTGGAGAAGTAGTGGAGAAAGGCGAACCCTCCTCCATTTCTGGTGGGAATGTAAACTTGTACAACAACTCTGGAAATCAATCTGGCACATTCTCAGATAACTAGGAATAATGCTTCCTCAAAATCCAGCCATACCACTCCTAGGCATATATCCAAAAGAGGCTCAAATACACAATAAAGACATTTGCTCAACCATGTTTGTAGCAGCTTTATTTGTAATAGCCAGAAGCTGGAAACAACCCAGATGTTCCACAACTGAAGAATGGATGCAGAAATTATGGTACATATACACAATGGAATATTACTCAGCAATGAAAAGCAAGGAAATCATGACATTTGCAGGTAAATGATGGGAACTGGAAAGGATCATCCTGAGTGAGCTGTCCCAGAAACAGAAAGACACACATGGTATATACTCACTCATATAGACATATAATATAGGATAAACCTACTAAAATCTGTACATCTTTAGAAACTAATCAAGAGGTAGGACCCTGACTAAAATGCTCAATCCCCATCCTGAAAGGCAAAGAGGATGGACATCAGAAGAAGAAGAAAACAGGAAACAAGTTAGGAACATGCCACAGAGGGCCTCTGAAAGGCTCTGCCCTGCAGATGCTGAGACTTATGGCCAACTGTTGCCAGAGTGCATGGAATCTTATGAAAGAAGTGGGAATTAGTAAGATCTGGAGAGGACAGGAACTCCACAAAGAGAACAACAGAACCAGAAAATTTGAACACAGGGGTCTTTCCAGAGACTCATACTCCAACCAAGTACCAGGCATGGAGATTACCTAGAACCCCTGCACAGATGTAGCCCATGGCAGTTTAGTGTCCAAACGGGTTCCATAGTAATGGGAACAGGGACTGTCTCTGACATGAACTGATTGTCCTGCTCTTTGATCACTTCCCCCTGAGGGGGGAGCAGCCTTACCAGGCAACAGAAGATGACAGTGGAGCCACTCCTGATGATATTTGATATACTAAGATCAGAAGGAAGGAGAGGGGGACCTCCCCTATCAGTGGACTTGGGGAGGGGCATGTGTGAAGAAGAGGGAGGGAAGGGGGAATTAGGAGGGGAGGAGGGAGGGGCTTATGGGGGGATACAAAGTGAATACAGTGTAACTAATAAAAGTTAAAAAAAATAATTAAGTCACATAGAATAACCTCATAATTCACTTGCCAATCAGCTAGTAGACATTTATTTAAATTGTGTTGGTTGATCTTAAAATAAATTGGTGAAACCATTGTTATGGCCATTTTATGTTAGTAAATTATATTAATTTGTATTGTATAGGTGAATGTAGAATTACATGGCAATATGTGTGCTTATCCTTTTCAGAAATTATTAAATTGATTTTTGAAACATCTGGTATACTTACAGGTGTGTGTGTGTGTGTGTGTGTGTGTGTGTGTGTGTGTGTGTGTCACATCTTCCAAAGCATAGGCAAAAACTATTCTGAGTTTTGGTCATTGAAGTGACTGAGCAGGGTCATTTCCCCGCTGATTGATACAGAGTGTATTTTCACATGCTATTTGCTATTGCCTTTTTAGTAAGACATTTCTTCTGCTCTTTTACATATTTTTCTCTGTGCTTTTAGGATGTTTTAAATTTTTAAAATATGTAGGAACATATCACTGGTCAAATATGTGTTTTATTGTAAATATGTACTCTAAAAGCCAAGTCTTGTTATTCTGAGAGTGCCTTCTAGAAAACTCCAAATCTTTATACAATCTAATTTTCTGTGGATTTTGCTTTGGGCATTATAGAGATTAAATCTTTCAAAAAACATCTCTCATTTCGTCTGAATGCTCTACAGTTTTAGCTTTTCAGTGAAATCTATTGTGAATCTTAGTTGAACCCTGTGTGGAGTGAGATGATGGATTGAGTAGTCATTCTAAATGGCTGCTCAACATTCTGTACACCGTACACTAAACAAGTATCGCTTTCTCCACTAGACTGCATTGGCACACTTGTGAAAACTTTGAATCATTTGCATCCAGGTTCTCTACTGTTGTTACATTGTGTTAAAGCTTGTGGTTGGTGTCTGTCTTTGGCTAATTTACACTATTGTTACTGTGCCTGCTCTGTAAATAGTTTTAAGTTAAAATAAATTCTCTAAGTTTCTTTTCTTTTTCAAAGAGTTTTGCCAATTTTATTCCATTTCTGTTTTTATATAAATTTTATAATCCATTTAATATGTACTACACACCACACAAACTATCCTACTAAAGTCTCCAGAGGGGTTTGGATTGCATTGAAATGGCAAACAAGTGTAATTGGCAGATGTGAAATTGCACCAGCGTTAAGACTTGAAACTGGGAGTTCCAAGATGGCAGCAACCACTGTGTCCCATATCTGAGGGGCAGATGATCTAAGACTCCAAAACCGGTGTGTGGACAGGTAGCTGTATCCAGAACATCAATCAGCCTTTGGACTTCTCAGGACTAGAGGGAGTTGGGGCCAATTGAATACACACTCTCCCCTCCCACTGTGGCAGTCTCCCAGGTCTGGGAAACACAAACTGTGAACCCCCTGAATTTTCAGCAACCCCAGTGAGGGCAGAACCCCAGGTACAGGGACCCTCTGCTCTAGCAGCAGCCAGGCACTGGTTCATTTCTGCTTTCCTGAGGGCAGCTTCAGGTTTCCTGGGACATTTAGAACTGAACATACCTAGGGCCCATGGCCATTTCTCTGGACTGTGAGTCATGAACCTTGGGCCCCCAGCACTGGCCAAGTTTGGAAACCCTTTCTGTGTAGCCACCAGGCATTATATCCCTCCCGTCCCCCGGAGGGCAGCATCTGGATTTCTGGGACAGCTTTCCCAGCACTCAAGCCCTGGTTCTGCCGGTCAACCCATAGAGACCAGGCAAACAATGGAAGCGCACAGATAGTAGATCCAGGATAGAGCAGTCTGGAAGAGACAGAGTGGCAGAGGCACAGAGACTGGAGGGCTGTGAAGCCCAGCTCTTTTCTGAGGCAACCTGAGATATCCACCCATCAGAGCCCATCTGGGCACCTGCACATGTGTGCTGTGCCCACATCTCAATCCCAACCTGCATCTGTGCTCTGCCCTGCACACAAGCTCCCTCTGACCTTCAAAGCACACACCCTCCCCTGAGACTGAGCATGCTCCCTGCCCTTCAGTGCACTCCAGGCACTCATCTCAGCACCTCAGCCACGCTCCTCAAGACATTGGCATCAGCATGCTCCCTTCCTTAGCTGCATCTGAATCTCCAGACCGAGACTTGAGCCTCTAGACTGCTCTCATCTTCCCATACACTACTCCAGACTCCAGGGACAGGTGGACCCAGTATGCAGTACAGGATTCAGGAACAAACTGTGAAGACTACAGACAACAAGATGCCTAAAAGTGGGCTTAAGTATTCAATCAACAAAACCCAGGACATCATGGCTTCACCAGAATCCCCCCACCCCCAATGGATACTCTAATGCAGCTGAAACACAGAAAAAAATGGTCTAAAAGCTATGATTATGTAGTTATTAGAGGCACATAAAGAGGAAATAAACAACAAAAACAGCAACAACAACACAACAAAAATAGAGGCCATCATGGACAGACAGAAATCTACAATCAAACAGGTGAAGGAAATGAATAGAATTGTTCAATAAATGAAAATGGAATTAGAATCAATAAAGAAAACACAAACTGATAAAAACTTGGAGCTGGAGAACTTAGAGAGGAGATCAGGAATCACAGAAGTAAGCATTACCAACAGAATTCAAGAGATGGAAGACAGAATCTCAGGCATTAAAGATACAATTGTGGAAATCAAACCACCTCTCAAAGAAAGCATAAAAACAGAAGAGTTTCTCACACAAAATATCCAAAAAAATCAAGGACACCATGAAAAGACAAAACCTAAGAATAGTAGAAATGGACAAAAAAGATTTTAGGCTCCAAGGTACAGAAAATATTTTCAAGAAAATCATAGAAGAAAATTTCCCCACCTTGAGAAAGAGATGCATGTAAACATACTAGAGGCTTACAGAACACCAAATAGTAGAGAACAGAAAAGAAATTTCTCCCACCACATAATAATCAAAACACTAAATCTACAAAACAAAGAAAAATATTACAAGTGGCAAGGGAAAAAAGGCCAAGTAGCATATAAAGGCAAGCCTATCAGAATCAAGCCAGACTTTTCAATAGAGACTATAAAAGCCAAAAGAGCCTGGATAGATATCAGGCAGACACTAAGAGACCACAGATGCCAACCAAGACTACTATACACAGTCAAATTTTCAAATAACAGAGATGGAGAAAATAATATATTCCACGGCATCACTAAATTTAAAGAATATACACACAACAACCCAGCCCTGCAGAAGATACTAGAATGAAAACTCCAGTGCACTCTGATCAACTACATCCAAGAAAACACAGGATAAAGACAACTTCACAACAAAAAAGAAAAAGAAAACAAGAACACAAACACACTTTCACCACCAACTCCACAATAAATGGAGCTCACAATCATTGGTCACTAATATCTATCAACATCAATGGACTAAATTTTCCAATAAAAAGACACAGACTAACAGAATGGTTGCAGAACCAGGATCCAGCATTCTGCTACATCCAAGAAATACACCTCTGCAAAAAAGATAGACACTATTTCAGAGTAAAGGGCTGGGAAAAGATTTTACACACACAAACAGACCCAAGAAGAAAGCTGGAACAGCCATCCTAATGTCCAGTAAAATAGATTTTCAACCAAAATTAATCAAAACAGATTGGAAGGGACACTTCATTCTTAAAAAAAGGAAAATTCACCAGAAAGGCATCACAATCCTAAACATCTATGCCCCAAATACAAGGGGCCTGCATTTGTAAAAGAAACATTATTAAACATTAATTACACATTGATCCCAACACATTAATAGTGGGAGAATTCAACACCCCACTCTCACCAAGGGACAAGTCATCAAGACAGAAGCAAAATAGAGAAATAATGACACTTACGGAGATCTTAAATCAAAAGGACCTAATAGATGTATACAGAACCTTTCACCCAAGCACAAAAGAGTATACCTTCTTCTCAGCACCACAGAGAGCCTTCTTCAAAATTGACCATATACTCAAGAAAAAAAGCAAGCTTCAGCAGATATAAGAAGATTGAAATAATGCCTTGTAACATATCAAAATACTATGGTCTATAACTAGACCTCAATAACGATGAACTAGACATGAACAACTCTGTACTCAATGACAACTGGGTCAGGGAAGAAATAAAGAAAGAAATTAAAGACTTCCTTGAAAATGAAGGCACAACATACCCAAACTTATGGGACACAATTAAAGCACTGCTAAGAAGAAAGTTCATAGCAGTAAGTACCTTCATTAAGAAATTCAAGACATCTCATACAAAGAACACTTGAAAGCACAAACACACACACACACACACACACACACACACACAAAGACATATCCGAGAGGAGTAGATGGCTGGAAATAATCAAACTCATAGCTCAAATCAGTGAATTAAAAACAAGGATAACAATACAAAGAATCAATTAAACCAAGAGCTGGTTCTTTGAGAAAATAAACAAGATAGACAAATCCTTAACAAAACTAAGTAAAAGGCAGAGACACACTATCCAAATAAAAAAAAAATCAGAAAAGGGGGGACATAATGACAACACTGAGGAAATCAAAAGAATCATTAGGTCCTACTTCAAAAGCCTATACGCCACAAAATTTAAAAATCTAAATAAAATGGACAATTTTCTTGATACATTCCATTTACCAAAGTTGAATCAAGATCAAGTAAATAAATTCAATAATCCTATATCCCCTAAGAAAATAGAAGAAGTCATCAAAAGTCTCCCATCAAAAAAAGGCCAGGGCCAGATAATTTCAGCACAGAATTCTACTAGACCTCCAAAGAAAGGCTAATTCCAATATTCTTCAAACAAGTTCACAAAACAGAAATCGAAAAAACATTACCAAACTTATTCTATGAAGGCACAGTCACTTTGATACCTAAACTGCACAAAGACCCAACAAAGAAAGAAAATTTCAGACCAATCTCTCTTATGCACATTGATGTAAAAATATTCAATAAAACACTTGCAAAATGAATCTAAGAGCACATCAAAGATATCATCAAATATGACCAAATAGGCTTCATCCAAGGCACACAGGGGTGGTTCAATATACAGAAATCCATCAATGTAATCCATCATATAAACAAACTGAAAGAAATAAACCACATGTTTATGTTTATCTACTTAGATGCCAAAAAGCATTTGACAAAATCCAACACGCAATCATGTTTAAAGTCTTGGAGAGATCAGGATACATGGAACATACCTAAACATAGTAAAGACAGTACACAGCAAGCCTATAGCCAACATCAAACTAAAGGAAGAGAAACTTAAATCAATAAAACTGAACCCAGACTACCCATTCTCTCCCTATCTCTCTTCAACATAGTACTTGAAGTCCTAGCTAGAGCAATAAGACAATTAAAGGTGATCAAGGGGATACAAACTGGAAAGGAAAAAGTCAAAATATCACTATTTGCAGATAATATTATAGTATACATGAGTGACCCCAAAAATTCTATCAGAAAACTTTTTCAGTTGATAAACACCTTCAGCAATGTGGTTGGATACAAAATTAACTCAAAAAAAAAAATCAATAGCACTCCTGTATACAAAAGACAAATGGGCTGAGAAAGTAATTAGGGAAACAACTCCCTTCACAATAGCCAAAAATAACATAAAGTACCTTAATGTAACTCTAACCAAGCAGGTTAAAGACCTGTAGGGAAAGGAAAAAAAATAGAAAAAGAAAACTTCAATTCTTCAATTCTCTGGAGAAAGAATTTGAAGACAATACCCTAAGATAGAAAGATCTCCCATGTTCATATATCAGTAGGAATAACAAAGTAAAAATGACCATCCTACCAAAAACAATCTACAGATTCAATGCAATTCTCATCAAAATACCAACACAATTCTTTCTTGACCTTGAAAGAACAATTCTCAATTTCATATGAAAACAACAACAACAACAACAACAGCAAAAACAGAATACCTAAAACAATCCTGTACAATGAAAGATCTCCTAGAGGTATCTTCATCCCTGATCTCAAGTTGTACTATAGAGCAACAGTAACAAAAATGGAGTGGCACTGGTGAAACAGTACTGGTGAATCAATGGAATGGAATCCAAGACCCAGAAATGCACTTGTACAGGTACTTGATTTTTTACAAAAAAGGCAAAATCATACAATGGAAAAAAATAGCATCTTCAACAAATGGTGCTGATCTATCTGGATGTCTACATGTAGAAAAATGTGAATAGATTCACATTTATCACCCTGAACAAAAGTAAAGTCCAAGTGGATCAAAGACCTCAATGTAAAACCAGACACACTAAATCTGTTAGAAGAAAAATTGGGAAGAGCCTTGAACTCATCGGCACAGGAGACAACTTCCAACACCAACAGCACAGGCTCTAAGATCAACAATCAATAAATGGGACCTCATGAAACTGAAAACTTTCTTAAAGCAAAGGACACTGTCATCAGAACAAAACAACAGCTGCTTACAGACTGGGAAAAGATCTTCACTAACCCTACATCTGACAGAGGGCTAATAGCCAGAATATATAAAGAACTGAAGAAATTAAACATCAACAAAGCAAATAATCCAATTAAAAAATGGGATACTGAGCTAAACAGAGAGTTCTCAACAGAGGAATATTGAATGGCAGAGAAACACTTAAAGAAATGCTCAACATCCTTAGTCACCTGGGAAATGCAAATCAAAATGACCCTGAAATTGCACCTCACACTCCTCAGAATGGCTAAGATAAAAAACTCAAGGGATGACACATTCTGGAGAGGTTGTGGAGAAAGTGGAACCCTCCTCCATTGCTGGTAGGAATGTAACCTTTTACAACCACTTTGGAAATCAATCTGATGCTTTCTTAGAAAACTGGGAATAGTGCTACCTCAACATCCAGCTATACCACTCTTGAACATACATCTGAAAGATGTTCAACCATTCAATGAGGATAGAGACTCAACTATGATCATAGTAGCTTTATTTGTAATAGCCAGAATCTGAAAACAACCTAGATGTCTCTCAACAGAAGAATGGATACAAAAATTGTGGTACATGTACACAATGGAATGCCACTCAGCAATTAAAAACAAGGAAATCATGAAATTTGCAAATAAATGGATGGAACTAGAAAAGATCACCCTGAGTGAGGTACTCCAGAAGCAGAAAGACAGGCATGGTATATACTCACTTATAGGTAGCTATAAGACATATTACATAGGATAAACATACTAAAATCTACAGACCTAAAGAAGCTAAATAACAAGGAGGAACTTAAGGAAGATGCTTAATTCTCAATCTAAAGGGAAAACAAGATGGACATCGGAAGTGGTAGAAAAGAGACTAGAAGGGAGCCTACCGCAGATTCCCTCTAACAGACTCTATCCAGCATGGGATCAAAGCAACTCACAGCTAAACTTTGGACAGAGGGCAGGGAGTCTTATGGAAGAACGGGAAGATAAAAAGACCCCGAGGGGACACGAGTCTCATAGGGAGAAAACAAAGCCAAAAAAGCTGGGCCCAGGAAAGACTGTAGATACTGACCTATCAACCAAAGACCATGCATAGAAAGAACATAGACTCTGCTCAAATGTAGCCCATAGAAAGTTCAGTCTCCATGAGGTTTCCTAGTAAGGGGAGAAGAGACAGTCTCTGACATGAACTGCTCCTTAATCACTCCTCCCTGGTGTTGTCCACAGAGGAAGAGGATCCAGACAGTTCTAAAGGGACCTGGTAGGCTAGGGTCAGACAGTAGGGCAGGAGGTCTTCCCCCATCAGTGGACTAGGGAAGTAGGATAGTAGAGGAAAGGGAGGAGACAGGTGAGGGAACTTCAGCCAGAATACAAAGTGAATAAATTGTAAAATATAATAATAATAATAATAATAATAATAATAATAATAATGATGATGATGATGATGATGATGATGATGATGATGATAATAAACGGAAAAAATAGAGCAGAATAAAAAAGACTTGGGACTGAGAACTCAGCTGTTCTCACCATAACTTTTTCCTACATTATCTTGATGATATTTTGTACTTAATATTCAGATTTTAACTCAATTTATCCCTAGATATTTCCTATTTTAAATTATTTAGTGTAAATTTATCTTAGAGTGCCCATTTATACCATCTTTGGCACTATAAAACACATAATTTAAACACATTTTCTCTATTATTTTTGCATAGATATTAAATTCTGCAACATATCATTTTTTTTCTGTAGGAATTTGCAGATTTCCTGTATCAAAGATCAAGTCATATGCAAATAAAGACAATGTAACTGTCTCACTTCAATTTGTATGTTTTACTTGCTTTTCATCACTCTGCACGCTATCAGCACAATACTGAATAAAAACTCAGTGGGTTCAGATTCTTCAAATGTCGCTCTTAATAAAAAAGAACACATTTTATAACAATTAAACACAATGTTTGCGTTAGATATTTTTTCATTATCCTTATAAACTTGAGGAAATTTTTATTGCCACTTTGTGGAGAGCATTTACTATTATTAAAAGTGTTAAATATTGACTTGGTTTTAATGTGTCCATTTGAACATGATTTTGTTTTTTTCCTATTTGGAGTGAGTGTGCTAGTTTGTGCTGCTGAAATTTTGCATGTCAAAGAGTTTCTGTTATTAACCTCAGTTAAAAGGTATATTTTTAATTTATTGTTAAATTTAGTTTGCTTAAAGATAGTTGATACTTGGAAAATGGTAAGACTTCAATCTAAACATATTGGACACTTAATTCTAAAGAGTGTTGATATATCTTTGATTTTTAACTAAAGCCTTTGATCTTGATTTTAGGAAAATCCTGTCTACAAAGTAAGAGGTGAACATTCCCTGATCTAAATCATTAGGAAAAGCTGGCACACATTTTGTGGATTTTATCTGTGAAAACTTTGGGTGAAAGTCTTTCATCTGGAAATGTTTTTAGACTTTGATTCAAATCCTCTTATATTTATAGGACTATGTAAGCCCTGAAGTGAGATTTTTGTAGTTTGTGTCTTTTGATTTTCTTTTTCCATTTTATTATTTAAAATATTTTTTGGTCTGTGACTAGTTAAGGTTTTTCCCTGGTATTAGGAATACATCTTCTCTCCCTTTTCCACTCTAATATGGCTAGCGGCTTACCATGTTTTCAGCTTTCTGTTTCATTGACATTTTGTTTTCCTCTCTTTGTTGGTACATGGTCTATTTCTGCCTTTTTTTTTTTATCATCTCTGCTGTTGTCCTTCTTATTCTGATGTGTGTTTGGTCTTTGAGGCTTATCTTCTTTACTGCTGTGTTTGATGGCAGGTGTCTCCCAAGAATTCTGATGTTTTGTTTTGTTTTGTTAATTGCATTCATTCACACGTATTTTCCTTCTGATTTGATCTTTGACCCATGTGTGAACATGTGTGTATGTGCATATTGCTTAAGAATTTTCCAAATATGTTTTGTTATATTTTTATTGTATATTTGTGTTAATTCGCATGATTTAAAAACACTCCTTTTCAATTTCATCTTTCACATTTTCATACTTACTCATAAAGCTTTTTCGTATGTTTCACCTCAGTAATCTCTGATATTTCCTTTTCCATTCCTGCTGAATAGCTTTCTGGCAAGTCTGTCTCCTGCTTTGGTATTTGTTTGCTTTGCTTTTATTTATTTATCTGGGACCCACCACATGAGCTTGGGTGTGGTGTTATTAACATGAGCCAGAGCAGCTTACCAGTGGTTATGCAACAAAGGAATTTTCCTCCCTGTGTGTAACCATTAACTGTGTTTATCTCCTAAGGCATGGCAAAGCTTCATGATAGAATGTTGATCAGCCCAATCCTGGGCATGTCTCATGCATGTAAACAAAGTTTCTTTGAATTCGTGAGTGAAACAGCCATTCCATATTTAGAAGACAACATTTTGTAACACTCTTGCATTCTCTGGCTCTTTTATTTTATTTTTTTTCTGCCTCCTCTTCTAAGATGTTTTTTAGGCATCACAAGCATGATTTAGATGGCCCATTTAAAACCAAGGCCCCAACAACAGCTTATTCTTAGAATTTTGATCAACTGTGAGCTTTAGCCTACATTACTGCACATTGCAAATGACAATCCTTTGCCTATGGCTAAGAATAGCACTAATCAATGGGTATATACTTAGATAATTAGAAGGCAGTTTCATAACCTCTTAATTAGCCAAAACAAGAGTAGGAAATTCCACCCTAGGGTCAATTAACCCTTCATTCGTGGAGTTGGGACCAGGCTTAAGATGCCGTTCATGATTTCCTATCAGTGGAAGGGCCCTCAAGTCTAACCGGAACATAGTGAGTTACCCTCATAATGATTTTCCAAGTTGTAACAGTGTAACATCTTGTAAGGCAAGTTCGTATTGTAACAAGCAGCACCCACAGAAGAGTAGGTTAGTTGCTGATTTGTCTGCATTACCTGGGGGAGGCTGACACACTCTCTCTGTAGTCATTAGTTACTCATAATTCTGTGTCCAAGGCTATGATCCCATAGGATTTCACCCTTCTAAGTTAGGTTGTCTACTGATATTGCTCAGGTCTTGATTATGAAGCCTGTTCTATAAGAGATTGTTCCACAACATATTTCCTGGTATTGTGGCTCTTATTGTCTTTCCACCTACTCTCCTGTGATGTTCCCTAAGCCATAGATGTAGGAACTGTCCTTTAGGTGTATCAGTTAAGGCTGGGTTCCCTCACAAGCAACTAATCTCTGCATGTGTCCAGCTATGGTTTTTCTTCATTTGCTTTAAAAATAACCTTTTTTTGCTGAGGGCTGGTACCTCCTTATCTGTAAGTATAAGGATAAGATTCAGAATGTAGTTAGAAATTACACTAATCCAGCAAGCGGTAGTCGTAAATCTCATTTCGCACATACACTCAATAGCAAGGTTTCTAATGCCAGGAACGGCTTTCCTCCTGTTGAATGGACCCCAAGTTTAATTAGACAACTGCTGTTTGCCACCAATGTCTGAGTGCCATTTACTACACCTTTATTGATATCTTGCCATGCTTGTCATTGTTGTGGTTGACAGATGTCACAGATAGGTGGTACTATTGATTGCTGCTCTCCCTTGGCAGATTGGCTAATATTTTCAGGTGACATGAAAGCTAGACTCAGAAAGGAGGCTTTTAGTTTAAATCCAGTGTGAATCATTTGAGTCCTATGTCCTAAGTGTGTTGTGATTTCAGCAACAGTGGCTTACCCTTAACTTCTGAGAAGCAACTAAACACAGCAGCCATATTCTATACTGTTTTAAGAGTCACTTAAACTACTCTGATCAACTACACTAAAAAAAACAAAACAAACAAACAACAACAACAAAAAAAAAAAAACAGCGCCTAGCATTGGAATTTTTCTTAGCCTATGGTTCTGTGGAGAGTATTGTCACTCCTAGTGGCCTAACTTTCTGTGTGTGTGTGTGTGTGTGTGTGTGTGTGTGTGTGTGTGTCTGTGTGTTCACATTCAGTTATCATGTAACATGTTAGGTTAATAAAAAAATAAGACTTTGTCAAATAACATTCGTGTAACTTGTCTCTCCTCGTTCTGGTTGATCTTTCCTAGTTGGAGGCCCTACTCATTCTTTGAACTCCTGGGTCATATCACCTGTATCTGGTTATTTACCTATCAAGATCTTATCCCATGGTCACTTTACACTTACCTGTTGATTGCTTCTGTGATTCTTCTGTGATTTCTGAATATTTACGGGAAAGTTTGGAACTAGTAACTGCAGACGAGAAAGAGAACATGCAGGGTTTGTCTTCCTGGGTCTGAGTATTTCACTCAATATATTTTCTAGATCATCCATTTACTTGCAAATTTCATGATTTATTTTTTTTCTTCACAGCTGAAGAAAATAAAAATCACCTCCCCCTGGGGGATGCAGCCTTACCAGGCAACAGAGGAAGACAATGGAGCCAGTCTTGATGATACCTGATAGGCTAGGGTCAGAGGGAAGGGGAGGAGGTCCTTATATTCTCCTTTTTGTTTAGATTTTTTAAATTAATTTTTATTTTTTAATATTAATCACAGCTTATTTACTTTGTATCCCAGCCATAGTCCCCTCTCTCATTCCCTCCCAATCAAAAATATTTTCTTGTCTTTGACTGTGTTGTAAACGGAAATGTGTCCATGATCTCTTTCTCAGTATGTTTGTTAAAAAACTTTAGAAAGAGCATTGATTTTGTAAGTTGTTTTTCTACATTCCTGCTTTCTTTTTATTATTTGTAGAATTTTCGGCTGGAATAGTTTGGGATCTCCTATGTATAATAGCAACCATCTGCAGATGAGGATACTTGGACTTCTTTTGCTATTTGTATACTTTAATATTCTTTTGCTGTATTGTTTAAGTGAATGTTTCTAGAACTGTCCTGATATCCAGTGAGCAAAGTGAACAGTCCTATCTCAATCCTGACTTCAAATAGAATTGGCTTTGAGTTTTTCTGCAATTAGGATCGTGTTAGCTCCGGGTTTGTCACAGGTGGCTTTTATTATGTTGAGGTATATTCCCACTGATCCAGTACTGCCTAGAACATTTATTATGAAACCAGGTTGAATTTTGCCAAAGGCTTTTCTGCATCTCAAGTGATTTCTTTTTCTTTTAGTCTATTTAAATGAATTATTATTTTTATTCATGTGTATTGAACTAACCCTACATTCTGAAAGAAAATCAACTTGATCGTGGTATGTATATGATCTTCTTGATATGTACCTATATTCAGTTTTCTAGTATCTCATTGAGAACTTTTGTATCTATGTTTATCAAGGATCTGACCTGTAGTATTAGTTTTGTTGTTGCTATATTTTTTACCTTGTTTGTGTATTTGAGTGATGCTCACTTTGTAGAACACAGTTCAGTGTGAACCTTCTGTTTATTTAATAGGGGAGGACCTCCTCCCCTTCCCTCTGATCCTGGCCTATCAGTTCTCATCAGGACTGGCTCCATTGTCTTCCTCTGTTGCCTGGTAAGGCTGCATCCCCCAGGGGGAGATGATCAGAGAGCCTGCCACTGAGTTCATGCCAGAGACAGCAGTTGCTCCCATTACTAGGAAACACGTGTGGAGACTGAATCTAAGTGCTACATCTGAGCCTAGGTTTTAGGTCCTCTACATGCATGGTTCTAGTTTGGGGTATCAGTCTCTCTGCAGGGGTCCCACGGCCAAGTTTTTCTTTAACTAATTTAAGAGTTATTGGTTGTATTTTTGTGAAAGTCTGATAGAATTCTTCTGAATCCATCTGGGCCTGGATACTTCAGTTGGAAGACTTTTTCCTACTGTTTTAATCTCCTTATATATTATGGGTTGGTTTAGATTCTCAAAATCTTCTTTTGTAGTTTGGACAAATCAACACATTTAATCTTTTCTTTTAGATTTTCCAACTTAATGGAGTAGAAGGTTTTGAAAGTATTCTGATCTCTTCAGTGTCCTTTGAAATATTCCCATGATTATTTATAATTCTGTTAAATTTGGTCATCATTTTTTTTTCTTTTCTTTTCTTTTTTTGAGAAGAAGTAGATGTATTTCTCTGATACTTCTAAAGTACTGTTCATCATTGAGGAAAGTCAGAACAAGAACTCAAGCAGAGTTGGAGCCTGGACTCAGGAGCTCATGCTTGGAGGCCATGGAGCAGTGCTGCTTACTGGCTTGCTTGCTTGGCTTGCTCAGACTGCTTTCTTAGGAAACATAGTTCTACATGTCACATGAGTCTGCTCCTCCCACCCATCAATCAATACAAAAAAAATTTTTTATCAGGCCTAATCTTCTAAACTGAGTTTTTGTCCTCTTAATTGATTATAACGTAGGTCAAATTAACATAAAATTATCCAGAACAACCAATTACCAAATAAGTTTGAACACTGAGGTTCTATCCAAAAAATTAAATTCACAGAAATTCAGTTTTATGTAAGTCTATATGCATACGTATAATTTGTTAACTATATTATTTGGAAATATTTGCATGTTTATTTGCATATATAATAAAGCTAAGATAAAAAACTCAAGTGACAACATATGCTAGAGAGAATGTGGAGGAAGGAGAACCCACCTCCACTGCTGGTGGGAATATAAACTATTACAACCACTTTGGAAATCAATCTAGTGCTTTCTCAAGATCCAGCTTTACCATTCCGAGGCATATATCCAAAAGATGCTCAAGTATACAAGGACATTTGCTTGTCCATGTTTGTAGCAGCTTTATTCATAATGGCCAGAATCTAGAAACAACCCAGATGTCCCTCAACTGAGGAATGTATACAGAAATTGTGGTACATCTACACAACGGAATACTATTCAGCAATTAAAAACAAGGAAATTTGCAGGCAAATGCAAATGAAGGAACTAGAAAAGACCATCCTGAATAAGGTATCCCAGAGGCAGAAAGATACACATGGTATATACTCATTTATAAGTGGATATTAGAAACATAATATAGAATAAACATACTAAAATCTGTACACCTAAAGAAACTAAGCAAGAAGGAGGACCCTGGGTAAGATGCTCAATCCTCATTCAAAAGGCAATGGGGCTGGACATTGGAAGAGGGGGAAAACAGGGAACAGGACAGGAGCCCACCACAAAGGAACTGTGAAAGACTCTACCCAGCAGGGTGTCGAAGCAGATGCTGAGACTCATAGCCAAACTTTGAGCAGAGTGCAGAGAATCTTATGAAAGAAGGAGGAAATAGAAAGACCTTGAGGGGACAGGAGCTCCTCAAGGAGAGCAACAGAACCAAAAAAAAAAAAAATTCTGAGCACATGGGTCTTTTCTGAGACTGGTACTCCAACCAAGGACCATGCATGGATATAACTTTGAACCCCTGCACATATGTAGCCCATGTCAGCTCAGTATCCAAGTGAGTTCCCTAGTAACGGGAGCAGGGACTGTCTCTGACATGAACACAGTGGCTGGCTCTTTGATCACCTCCCTCTGAGTGGGGAGCAGTTTTACCAGGCTACAGAGGAAGACAATGAAGCCAGTTCTGATGAGACCTGATAGGCTAGGGTCAGATGGAAGGGGAGGAGGACCTCCCCTATCAGTGGACAGAGAAAGGGGCATGTTTTCTTTATGTCATTGAGTTGCACCACGGTTCTGTCAATCTAATTATCTTCTCAAAGGCACAGATCATTGATTCATTGATTCTTTTCATTGTGTGATTTGTTTCTATGTCATTAATTTCTGCTTTGATTTTTATTAATTTTTATTTACCCAGATTGGATGTGGATTCTTCTTGTTTTCCAAAATTCTTGAGTTTCATCCTTTAATTATTTATTTGTGCTCTTTATAACTTAAAGACCACAAAAACCACATATGATTATCTCTATATAAGCAGACAAAACTTTTGCAAAATCCAAGATGCCTTTAAGGCAAAAATCTTAGAGCAGAATTGGAGGAAATATACTTCAACATAATAAAGGCAAATATTTGCCTTTCTCCTTATTCATTATTAAATTTTAAATCTGCAAAATGATTTAGATTTTAACAACATTTTCTTTCATAGCCATCTAGGCAATTACCTACGTCTCTCACATGGATATGAGTTCAATTCCCATCAACCACATGGTGGCTCACAACCATCTACACAGAGATCTGATGACCCCTGCTGGTGTGCAGGTATAGAGATAGAGCACTAATCTACATAAAATAAATAAATCTTTAAAAATATAAAAAATAAATCAGATTCACTATATTCACAAACATACTTAATGATTTTTTTCTCCTTTCTTATACTACATATAGATAGCAATACTTATTCACCTGGTACATAAAAAAACTGAAAAACATGCAGAAACTCCTCATTCCATCACTCATCATTTCCAAAAGTATCAAATCATATTGTCTTTACTTCATTTATGCCTCTCCAACCTTGTCCTCTATGTCTCTCCATTATCCTAAAGGAAATTTTAAAATCCTAGGAGTGTAGAATATTTTCCCTGCAGGCTCCTGTGTCATTGTACAATCTGTTTTACACACAACAGCTCATGTGTCATACAGTATTACATCACCTCTGCTTACTGAAGGCAACACTGTTTAGACTGTCAGCAGTTTTGCTAACTCTACTGCCATTGAAATATCAAGCTCCAGAGTGACTTCTGAAATTTTCGCATGCCTATCACTTTCTATAGCCATTTAGTTTGTTTTAAAATGTGTGTTATCAAATAGAGTATTTGGTGTCTAATACAACTCAAAGCAACTGAGGATATAAAATAAGAGGGCAAGTGTTATTACTGAGGTTAGAATTAATTTTCTGCTCTGTATTGCATTCTTTTTAGTAAAATACTCACCTGTTTGGGGGAAAATTATTATGGAAATGCACACTAAATCATGTTATTTGAATTTGTCTATTTAAAGTAAAAATTTCAGTTCAGAAGCCAGATGTTTTGTCTATTCATTGCCAGACATCTGGATGTTTATATATTCAACAATGATTGGAAAATTTAACTTCTTTATATTTGGTTATTTAGTATAATGCATAAACAGCTTAAATTTCTAAAATAATAAATCTGATATTGTTTAAACATGCATGAAAGGAAAATGTGCTTTTATTCTAGTAAAATTTCACTGAACTCCACTCTTTAATTTATAACGACTCCTGTAATGTTGTCAATCAAGAAATTACATTAAAATCCATGTCTTCTTCTTATCCCTACAAATTAGGCATTCATAGTGACATTTCATAAATGTTAATTTTAGGTATATTGTTCCAGAGTGTAAATAGCATCACAAAGAAGTTGATCTGAAAGCAGGGATTATTGAGTGTTCTGTTTTAGGTAGTAACATTTCATCCTTGTGAGTGTGGCTTAGGTTTTCTTTCCATCCCCAGCCAGACCATGTTTTTGAATAAAATATTGGTGATGATAACACGTTGAATAGTATCTCTTGCTATTAGTTCCAGGTCATCTGCCAGACCTTCCTATGTATTTTTAAATGTTTGATGCGTACTTGCCTCAAGTAACTTCTACACAAAAATGTTATCTTATTGTTGGCATTGCAGGAATTGGGAAGGCTTATCTATCAGGGAATCGTGATAGGCATTAAAACCTGACAAGACTAGAAAGAGGAAGGAGATGCTGTTATCCTTCAACAAGCACCGCTCTCACAATGACTCCAGTAGGGATTCTGTCAGATGCTAATTCCAAATGGTATTAAGCAGTGTGAGAAGGGACTATGTGGCCTGTCTAGGAACACAGGAGTTAGAAGTTGCTCTGATAAGCACACTTATAAAAATCTGTGATGATCAGAAGAAGAAGAACACAGGAAACGACCTAGGAAACTGCCACAGAGGGCCTCTGAAAGGCTCTGCCCTGCAGACTATCAAAGCAGACACTGAGACTTATGGCCAACTATTGGGCAGAGTGCATGGAATCTTATGTAAGAAGTGGGAAATAGTAAGATTTGGAGAGGACAGGAACTCCACAAGGAGAGCAACAGAACCAGAAAATTTGAGCACAGGGGTCTTCCCAGAGACTCATACTCCAACCAAGTACCAGGCATGGAGATAACCTAGAACCCCTGCACAGATGTAGCCCATGGCAGTTTAGTGTCCAAGTGGGTTATATAGTAATGGGAAGAGGGACTGCCTCTGACATAATCTAATTGGCCTGCTCTTTGATCACCTCCCCCTGAGGGAGGAGCAGCCTTACCAGGCCACAGAAGATGACAATGCAGCCACTCCTGATGTGATCTGATAGACTAAGATCAGAAGGAAGGAGAGGGGGACCTCCCTTATCAGTGGATTGGGGGAGGGGCATGAGTGAAGAAGGGGAAGGGAGGGTGGGATATGGAGGGGAGGAGGGAGGGGCTCATGGGGGGATACAAAGTGAATAAAGTGTAATTAATAAAATAAAATAAAAAAGTTATGATTAAACAATAAAAAATCTGTGATTATCAAAGATAGAGTTGATACACTGCTACATAGAGTCTTTAAGAGGCCCTATGTAGTAGGCTCCTGTCTTCTTTCTTGTTTTCTCCTACTTCCAATGTCCCTCGCATTTGTCTTTCTAAGCGAGGGTTGATCATCTTACCCTGAGACTTCCTTACTGTTTAGCTTCTTTAGGTGTACAGATCCATAACCAAACCTTGGGCAAAGTGCAGGGAATCAGATGTAAGAAGGGGGAGTAAGTAAGACACGGAGAGGACAGGAGTTCCACACAGACCAAATATATCTGGGCACAGGGGTCTGAGATTGATTCTCCAACGAAGGACCATGCATGGATATAACCTAGAACCCTTGCTCAGTCATAGCCCATGGCAATTTAGCACCCAATGGGTTTTCCTTAATAAGGGGAACAGGGATTGTCTCTGACATGAGCTCAGCGGTGGGCTCTTTGCCTCCCCTCTTCCCCCTCCCCCGAGGGAGGAGCAACCTTGCTAGTCCACAGAGGAGTATATTGCAGCCAGTCCTGATGAGACCTTACAAACTAGGGTCAGATGGAAGGGGAGGAGGACCTACCCTATCGGTGGACTTAGAGAGGGGCAAAGAGGAGATGTGGGAGGGTGGGATTGGGAGGGAATGAGGAAGGGGGCTACAGCTGGTGTACAAAGTAAATAAACTGTGATTAATATAAAAAATTAAAAAACAAAGATAGAGTTGATTTATCTAGGCATCTAGTATGTTAAATTAGGCATTGTAAATTTACAAATGATGCAGCATATTGCACAGCATTTCACAAACATTTGTAATCATGAGAGCCTCGTGTGACATGTATTCTCAGCATCCTGTACAAACCTGAACCCAACATGCTCTTTTCAAAGAACAGGATGACTAACAGCTGTAAATTCAGTTTGCCACCAGTTTTCCCGACATACACGAAGATTAGGACCTGGGCCCCGAAAGCTCTGGAGAAACACAACTAATTAATGTCCTGGAATGAACATGAACTAATGGTGTCACATAAATTATGAGCTCATATAGTCCTTAGACCAGGGTCAGTTACATAGAGAAATACATTTCTTTATGTGTACACATGACCTATGACTGTGTTAATGATTTTGAACAGCTTTGATTTGGATCTCCTCTGACACTCTGTAAGTTGCCTTATGTAAGCTAATACAGATATGAGAACATCTGGCCCAGGTAGTTTTACTTGCAGAAATGATCAATGGAAGCATTTTAATTAAATGCTAAATTTGGAACTAGCATTATTTTCTCTGTTTTGTGCAGCAGAGACTTTTCTGTTCTTTACTTGCTATTTTTTTAAATGCAGATTCCAAGTTTTCCAGAAGGTTTTTGAGAGAGCCTTCTGGATTTAGTCCATGTTCCAAGCTCCGTGTTCCTTTCTTCTCATGCACGGCTAACATCAGATTTCCTAATCAGACAACAAACTACTTGAAATTAAACTTTCTAGAATATCTATTAGACATTTGAATGAATGATAGTTCCTATTACAAACTGTACATTCATCCTGATTTAGAGTTTACTCATCTTGTGTTGAATAAACAAAGTACTGGAAATAACGACGCTGCAGCTAGACAGAGGAGAGTGTGTTCTCTGCTCTTACCAGAGATCTTCGTTCTTTTCAGTTGCCCATGCATACTTCCACTTAGAATAGCTTCTGTGATCCTAGTTTGTATAACTATCGTAAAGATGAAGGAAGATAAAGCCTGCAAAACATGGAGCTCTGCATGAAGTAAACTCTTGATAAATCTTTGCTATTATGATGTTGATCGGGGTAATGATGTAACCATCTTAGACAACTAGAATTCAAAGGGCCCTTTGGTTTAAATCACTAACAGGAAAACAGTGTATGTTCACAATTATCTAATGTTCCCAGCACCCTGTAGTTTAGTAGAAAGGAGTGGTGGCTTTGCTAGACATGCAGAGATTGCATTTTTACAAACAGTGGACAAACGAGTGGAAATTGCCACAATGAACCCACTGCAGTGATTTTGATACTCCCTTTACCAGACCATCATTTGCATAAGGATCATCTCTCATTAATTTTGCTCTTCCTCTTGAGTATGGAGGAAAGGAGGCCTGCAGCTGTGGAGGTGAGCATGGATAAGGCAGGGCAGCCCTCATATCTACTCTTTGAAGAGTCGGTTCTCAGGGAACGTTCCCCCCTAATTGTCAGCAAGAAATTCATCCTAACTGCAATCAAAGATGTTATGGTCACTTGCTAAAGAGCTCCTTTTAGCTTGTCCCATAACTGAGGACAGGAAAGGAATGAGCAAAGAACACTTCCTAGTTATAATAAATCATTTGCAAAAAAACAACGAAAAAAACAACTGACAGAAGCAAACCCAAAGCAGCAGTCGGTTAAAATAGTAGCTTTCTCTTTAATTATTCAAAAGGTCAAAATTAAATTATTTATACACATATACTAATAAGATGCTTTAGTTTTGTGTGTGATGTGGAACTCTGATATACCTGCCTATAATATTTAGACAATTGCTTTAGTTCTCATCTTTAGCTTCAAATATAACACGCCAGGTAAAGCAACTGACACTGGCTGGTAGTGGGGTAGGGTTGAAGCAGAGGGATCTCAGGTCTGAGGGCAGCAGAACTACAGAGCAAGGCTCTGTTTTTAAAATAAAAGTAGACATTTTAAAATGATAACTCACATTTTTTTTTTTTGTGAAAAGTAAAAACACCAAGTCTTTTACATCTGGCAGAAGAATAAAATCACATGATTTTTCCTATCTTTTCCTTATTTTGACAAACAAGCTTTCTTGGCAGCTACCTTTGACTTTTGGTGAGCTCATTTATGAACAAATGCCGTCTCCAAGCCTCCCAAGTATGCAGAGGTGAAATATCGATGGTGCAGCTGACTCAGGCAGGGCTGATGGATGAGTACGAGTTTTGGTCTGGCTGTCTCCTACAGTTTGATCTGTTATTTTCAAGGTGTAGTTGGACTGTGAAGAGAATAAGAGAATCCCAGTGCTGATTTTAGCAGTATTGTGGAAAAAAGCAACAAGAGTCAACAGAGCCACAGTCAGAGACAGCAATGTAACCTTTTCTTCCAGCCCTCCATAGTTGTGCATCCACCAGACGGGTTTTATCCACACTCATGGGGATATGATCACCACTTCTGTGAGAAACATCTTAGAAACACAGCATCTTGGAAACTTCATAGTGCTGTCTTAATATTGGCATGAGATTGTGACTTATAGCAATTTTAATATTTCATCTTAGGGTCTGTATCGTGACTGGCTTCCTGGGAATCCAGTGCCTTCCTGGGAAAGACTGAGCCAATTTTTAGAGCCCAGTCATGATATTGATAATTTAAGGGGGAAGCTATTGCCACTAAACAAGTATGGGGCATAGAAAGCTTATCAAATCACTTTAATGTCACGGAAATTACTTAGAATCAAAGCCAGATCCTAGAATAAAGTCAAATTATACAGCTGCTTCACTGAAGTGAGTAGAGCAGCCTGGTTTTTGTACTAATAAAAGCTCAGATTGGGCCCATTTCTGACTCTGAAAGCTCTGTGGAATAATTTTAAGATTAATGGTAGTGGTTTTTGTTGTTGTTGTTGTTTTCCTAAATCAAACAGCTGTCAAACTCTGCCCAGAGCAAATATACATATATGCAACCTATTTTTTTTAAATTTTTTATTAATTACACTTTATTCATTCTGTATCCCCCCATAAGTCCCTCCCTCCTCCCCTCCCGACCCTTTCTGCATGCATGCCACTCCCCAAGTCCACTGATAGGGGATGTTCTCCTCTCCTTTCTGATCTTAGTCTATCAGTTCTCATCAAAAGTGGCTGCATTGTCCTCTCCTGTGGTGAGGTAAGGCTGCAATCTGATTGACCTGCTCGTTATTTTTTTTTCCCTAGAGGATTGTTACCTTCATCACTGTGACACAAAACAATGTTTCCTTATTCACTCACCAAAATGCTATTTTTCACATTCACTCGATAACTTTAAGTTTTTCCTCCGCATTTAGTGCTGAGGTGTCAAATTAAAGTGATTTGTCAGTAGAGAGCCTTTATTTCTATGTTCATTAGAATTCAGGCATGTAGCAAGGGCATTTGCCATGCCCACTCAAACACTGCAGAGTTTTTCCTATGACTCAGATCAAAAGGTCTATATTTATATAAAGCAAGACAGTGGAGCAATGAATTAGATATTTTTATCAAATTCTATTTTAATTAACATTTCCTGAAATATGCCTTATTTACACCTTCCTTTTATGTTTGATGATTGTTTCTCTAACAATTTCATGATTTCAGAAACACATAAAGATTACTGTTTATGTAAGAATGTGTCCACCTACTAATTGGCTAAGAACTTGAAGGTATGATTAATCATCCTTTGATAATGGTTGTTTTGACCCAAGCAAATCACACTATGAATAAAAGAAATTCCTGCAACAAAACAAACACGTGTAACTTATTTGAGAAAAAAAAATTAAGAGGATGTTGATGATCAAGGCATTTCTAATTGACATATTTCATAGTGGATAATTTAAAACCAAAGACTTCTGACTTAAGAAAACAGCTTAATCATGGGGACATGAATGTCTTTCAGTCCTTTGCTGTAAAATTCAGATTGACTTTTTTTAACCATCTTTTTTCTTTCTTTAAATTTATTTATCTATTATCTATTTATTTTTCTTTTTTCTTTTATTTTTTTATTAATTACACTTTATTTATTTTGTATTCCCCCCATAGTTCCCTCCCTCCTCCCCTCCCAATCCCCTGTCCTCCTCCTCCATACATGCCCCTCCCCAAGTCCACGATAGGGGAGGTCTTCTTTTCCTTCCTTCTGATCCTAGCCTGTTAGGTCTCATCAGGAGTGGCTGCATTGTCCTCCTCCGTGGCCTGGTAAGGCTGCTCCGCCCTCAGAGGGAGGTGATCAAAGAGCAGGCCAATCATTTCATGTCAGAGACAGTCCCTGTTCCCATTACTATGGAACCCACTAGGAGACTGAACTGTTATGTGCTACATCTGTACAGAGGTTCTGGGTTATCTCCATGCATGATACTTGGTTGGACTATCAGTCTCAGGGAAGACCCATATGCCAAGATTTTGCTCTTGCTCTCCTTGCGCAGCTCTTGTCCCCTCCAGGTCTTACTAACTCCCACTTCTTTCATAAGATTCCCTGCAATCTCCTCAAAGTTTCACCATAAGTCTCAGCATCTGCTTTGATAGTCTGCAGGGCAGAGCCTTTTAGAGGCCCTCTGTGGCAGGTTCCTAACTGGTTCCCTGTTTTCTCCTTCTTCTGATGTCCATCCTCTTTGCCTTTATGGATGGGGATTAAGCATTTTAGCCAGAGTTCTCCCTCTTGATTAGTTTCTTTAGATGTACAGATTTTAGTATGTTTATCCTATATTATATGTCTACATGAGTGAGTATATACTGTGTGTGTCTTTCTGCTTCTGGAATAGCTCACTCAGGATGATCTTTTCCAGTTCCCACCATTTACCTGCAAATTTCATGATTTCCTTGTTTTTTATTGCTGAATAGTATTCTATTGTGTAGATGTACCATACTTTCTGTATCCATTCCTCAGTTGAGGGGCATCTTGGTTGTTTCCAGCTTCTGGCTATTACAAACAAAGCTCCTACAAACATAGTTGAGCAAATGTCCTTATTGTGTACTTGAGCCTCTTTTGGATATATGCCTAGGAGTCATATGGCTGGATCTTGAGGAAGAGCTATTCCTAATTGTCTGAGAAAGCACCAGATTGCTTTCCACAGTGGTTGTACAAGTTTACATTCCCACCAGAAATGGAGGAGGGTTCCCCTTTCTCCACAACCTCTCCAGCATGTGCTATCCCTTGAGTTTTTGATCTTGGCCATTCTGATGGGTGTAAGGTGAAATCTCCGAGTCGTTTTGATTTGCATTTCCCTAATTGCTAATGAGGTTGAGCATTTCTTTAAGTGTTTCTCTGCCATTCAATGTTCCTCTATCAAGAATTCTCTGTTTAGTTCTGTTTCCCATTTTTTAATTGGGTTACTTAATTTGTTGCTTTTTAACTTCTTTAGTTCTTTATATATACTGGATATTAGCCCTTTGTCAGATAAAGGGTTGGTGATGATTCTTTCCCAATCTGTGGGCAGTTGTTTTGTTTTGATGACGGTGTCCTTTGCTTTACAGAAGCTTTTCAGTTTCATGAGGTCCCATTTATTGATTATTGCTCTTAGAGCCTGTGCTGTTGGTGTTCTAATCAGGAAGTTGTCTCCTGTACCAATGAGTTCCAGGCTCTTCCCCACTTTTTCTTCTAAGTTGTTTAGTGTGTCTGGTTTTATGTTGAGGTCTTTGTCCACTTGGATTTTAGTTTTGTGCAGGGTGATAAGTATGGATCTATTTTCATTTTTCTACATGTAGACATTCAATTAGATTGACTTTTTAAAAAAATAAACGTGTGTGGTGTTGTGCTACCTATCCAGGGGCCAAGCCTTTGTGTGTGTGTGTGTGTGTGTGTGTGGACTCTGGTCCTAAGAACAAAGTTAGGAATAAAAACATCAGCTCTCTCCATGTTCCTCGGTGGACCCCAGAATAACAAATGCTGGTGAAGGCACAGAGTCAGCAGCACTCTAAGCTGCAGGCATTTAGGAAATTTGAAATGGAAACATTCGCCAAAGTCAATGCAGTCTATAGGCAGACGCTCCCCAAATCTATTCCTATAGAAATAACTTAACGAAGCCATTTTCTAGAATTAAATATTTTTAATACCTCTGCTTGAGCTGATAAATTATGTCTTCAAAAATGTTTTCCTATTAATAAGAGTAACTCTCTTCAGTCTTGATTAAGATGAAAATCCTCATGGGTTTAAGAAACCTCATGGCTAACCTAGACAACTGAAAGGAATTTCCTCCAGAGAAGGTAAGTCAGTTAGGCTCAGCCCATTTCTAACAACATATTGAAGTCAAATGTATTGAAAAGGTCTTTGTAGCTACCGATTTTTACATTTTCGTGTCATTTTAGTGAGAAGCGACCATAGAGAGATAGATCAGCAAAATGCTAATCCCAATTCAAGTTATCCCAATGCAAAAGTTCTTTGGAAAGCTTCATAGATGTTTTGTATCTGTATTATAATGATTTTATTCTGTTTTTTCAAATTTTATTTGGACACAAACATAATATGATATATTTGGCAGTGGTACAGGGAGCTTCATATTTTCTTTAAAGGAAACCATAATGACTAATCTACACATAAGATTAGTAATTTAACATGCACAATGTCAGTACCTGCTGTTCATTTTTTCAGCCTTTCAGCACTTAAATACTTAGAGATAAAGAGCCCTCACTCTTTGTTACCCTGGAAGAAATTGACAGTAGAAATGCTTAGATTATTCATAGCTTTAATTTTTATGAACAATTATTATAATAACAAAGTCAAGATGATAAAACTATTTTGATCAATATCCAAAACTATCTTTAATGGTTGCATTTAAAAATGGCTACTTTATCATAGTAAAATCAGCCAGATATGAATTAAATTATGGACCTACCCTTAGAGAATAAAATAGTAAAACAGAGTTAAAATATATGTCTCTTCATCATCTGAGCCAGACAGTGATAGACACTCAATCCAAAATGAACAAAAGATGTGTCAGTCGTAAAAATATGTCATCCTACCGTGCAATTATTCTTTTGCTGAAATATGCACCAATTTCTCTTTGCACTTTAAGAGATTTTTTAGCTAAAGCTGGCTCTAAAATTATGTAATGGTTTTGAAATAAATAGAGTTGTGCTGAGGAAACTGGACAGATCTGTTAAATTGATGTGGGAGATGCTTCACTTATTTCTTGATGAATTAATCTACAGAAATCAAGAACTCTGTTTTAGTTGTCTTGATCCTTCCACATTTTCATTTCCTTTTCTTATCATGCTTATTGAACACTATAAAAACAGTTTAATTTCAAACTGTCAATATGAGTTATAAGGAATGGATAGATGAGTCAGTAGCTGAAAGCACTTATTGCTCAGTTTCCAGCTGAGTAATCTACCACTCACATCAGTAATCTACCAAGCAACAGTAAGTTCTAAACCTGGACTCTGGTGCCTTTTACTGCCCCCAAAGGAGCCGGCACCAATATAAACGTAAGTCAAAATAAAATAAATCTTTGAAAATGTATGTTTTTCAAAACACAGCTGTCACATTCTATAATTTATGAAAGTCTAATCAACTTCATAAAATTGTAATATAAATTATAATTTCTAATATCTTATAATGGTAACTATATGCTGATGAGCAGCCTACAAATCCATTTATATTATCCCCATGATTAAGGAACTTTTTTAAAAAATCAAAGACCCAGAAATAAAACCCACACATCTACTGAAACTTAATTTTTGACAAAGAGGACAAAACCATACAAAGAATAAAAAGATACCATTGTCAACAAATGGTGCTGGACTAACTGGATGTCTACATATTAAAAAAAAATGTGAATATATCCATATTTATAACTTGCACAAAACTAAATTCCAAGTAGATCAAAGACCTCAACAAAAAACCAGACACACTAAACCTGTCAGAAGAAAAAATGGGAAAGAGCCTTGAACTCATTGGCACAGGAGATAACTTCCTGAAGAGAACACCAACAGCACAGGCTCTAAGATCATTATCAATAAATGGGACCTCACAAAACTGAAAAGCTTCCGTAAAACAAGGGACACTGTTGTTTGAACAAAACGACAGCCTACAGATTGAGAAAGGATCCTCACCAACCCTATATCTGACAGAGGGCTAATATCCAGAATTTATTAAGAACTCAAGAAATTAAATACCAACAACCCAGTTATCTAATTTAAAAAAATGGAGTACAGAGCTAAACAGAGAATTCTCAACAGAGGAATATTGAATGGCAGGGAAACACTTATAGAAATACTCAATATCCTTAGTCACCTGAGAAAAGCAAATCAAAACGACCTTGAAATTTTACCTCACACCCATCAAAATGGCTAAGATCAAAAACTCAAGGGATGATGCATGCTGGAAAGGTTGTGGAGAAAGAGAAACCCTCCTCTATTGCTGGTGGAAATATAACTTGTGCATCCACTTTGAAAATCAATCTGGTGTTTTCTCAGAAAATTAGGAATAGTGCTACCTCAGGATCCAGCTCTAACACTCCTGGGCATATACACAAAAGATGCCCCACCATTCAATAAAAACATTTGCTCAACTATGTTTACAGAAGCTTTATTTGTAATAACCAGAATATGGAAACAATCTAGATGTCCCTCAGTGGAGTAATGAATACAGAAAATGTCGTATATTTACACAGTGGAATACTACTAAACAATCAAAAACAAGGAAATCATGAAATTTTCAGGCAAATTGCTGGAACTAGAAAAGATTATCATGACTGAGGTTACTCAGAATCAGAAAGATACATATGGTATATAGTCACTTTTAAGTGGATATTAGCCATATAATATAGGATAAATATACTAAAATCTATAGTCCTAAAGAAGGTAAAAATCAAGGAGGACCCTAGGAAAGAGGCTGAAACCACACTCAGGAAAGCAATCAGGATAGAAATGAGAAGTAGGAGAAGACAAGGAACAGAACAGAAGCCTTCCACAGGGGTCTCTTAAAGACTCCCATCAGGGTATCAAAGGAGATACTGAGATTCATAGCCAAACTTTGGGCAAAGTGTAGGAAACCTTATGGAAGAAGGGAGAGATAGAAAGCCCTGGAAGGAACAGGAATTCCACAAGGAGAATAACAGAGCCAAAATCCTGGGCCCAGGGGGCCTTCAGAGACCAATACTCCAACTAAGTACCATGTATGGAGAGGACCTAGACCCCCTTTTCAGAGGAGACCCATAGGCTACTCAGTTTCCAAGTGGGTTTACTAGTAAGGGGATAGGGGCTATCTCTGACATTAATTCAGTTGCCAGTTTTTTGCTCACTTACCCTGGGAGGTACAGCCCTGAGAGGCCACAGAGGAAGATACTGCAGACAGCCCTGATGAGACCGAAGAGGCTAGAGTCAGATAAAAGGAGAAGTGGTCCTCCCCTATCAGTGGACTAAGGGAGGGGCATAGGGGGAGAAGAGAGAGAGTGGGTAGGAACAAAAGGAGAAGAGGGAGGGGGCTATAGCTGGGATACAAAGGGAATGAATTGTAATTAATTAATTAACAAAGACAAGTTTTAGAAAAATATGACAACTTATAGTTAAATAAATGAGGAAGTTGAAAATCAAACACATGCAGGATAGCTGATATCATAAACATATTATGTTTTTAAAACCTGTTTTACAACTGTCCCCTGTGCATGATTTTTTTTTTTTTTTTTTTTTGGCCTAAAACTCTTCCTGCATTTCCAGAGGCCTGCCTATACCTGGAACAGCCACATAGGACAGGCCCCTCCCTCCCACAAAGTCTTGCCTGCTGGGTCCCTCTGGAGCAACCCTAAAGCTGTAGCTGTACCAGGTTTTCTGCTATTCACTTTCTGACCCACAGCTCTTCATGCATTCCTAGAGGCCTGCTGGCACCAGGGACAACCAGGTAAGACTTCTCTCCCCCAACCCATTGCCTGCTGGGTCCCTGCTGAAGCACCTACAAGGCAGGGAGCTGTGCCCTATGCTCCAGGCTCCATTTTCTGGCTCACAACACTGTTTCATTTCAGGTGGTCTGCCAACACAAGGGATAACCATGTAAGACCCCAAAAAAACTCTTGCCTACCAAATCTTCCTGAAGCAAACCTAACTCTGCTCCATTTTCCAGCCCACAACTCTGCCTGCATTCACAGAGGCCTGCCAGCACTAAAGAAAATCAGGTAAGATAGACAGATAGACACACACACACAGGTACACACACACACACATACACACACACACACACAAACACACCACTGCTCCACTACCACCACCACCAAAAACAACAACATCAAAATAACAGGTATTAGCAATCATTGTCTTTGATATCTCTTAATATCAATAGACCCAATTACCCAATAAAATCACACAGACTATCAGACTAGATGTGAAAAGAAAATTCATCATTCTGTTGCATACAATAAACACACCTCAGCATCAAAGATAGACATTACCTTAGAGTAAAAAGATGGAAAAAGATTTTTCAAGCAAGCAGACTGAAGAAGCAAGCTGGAGTAAGCATGTTAATAACTAATAAAATAGACTTCTAGCCATAATTTATTAAGAGATAAGGAAGGACACTTCATACTCATCAAAAGAAAATATGCAAGTTTACATTCTCACCAGCAATGAAGGAGGATTCCCCTTTCTCCCCATCCTCTCCAGCATGTATTGTCACTTGAGTTTTTGATCTTAGCCATTTTGATGGGTGTAAGATGAAATCTCAGGGTCGTTTTGATTTGCCTTTCCCTGATAGCTAAGGATGTTGAGCATCTCTTTAAGTGTTTCTCTGCCATTCTATATTCCCCTACAGAGAATTCTCTGTTTAGCTCTGTTCACCATTTTTTAATTGGATTACTTGATTTATTGCTTTTTAACTTCTTTAGTTAGGACCATGTATGGATATAACCTAGAACTCCTGCTCAGATGTAGCCCATGGTAGTTCAGTATCCAAGTAGTTCCCTAGTAAGGGGAACAGGGACTATTTCTGACATGAACTCAATGGCTGGTTCTTTGACCTCTCCCCTCCCCCCGAGGGAGGAGCAGCCTTGCTAGGGCACAGAGGAGGAATTTGCAGCCAGTCCTGAAGATACCTGATAAGCTAGAGTCAGATGGAAGAGGAAGAGGACCACCCCTATCAGTAGACTTGGAAAGGGGCAGGGAGGAGAGGAGGGAGGGAGGAGATGAAGGAGGGAAGGTGGGATTAGGAGGGAATGAGGGAGTGGGGTACAGCTGGGATACAAAGTTAATAAACTGTAACAAATATTAAAATAATAAAAATTTAATTAAAAAAGAAGAAATTTAAATAAAAGAGTCAAAAGCTAGTGCCAGCAAGTGGTAGGACTTAGAAAAATGGAGAATCTGGTTTCTAAGTCCATAGAAGATACAGCAGTGTACAAAGAAATGAATATGCTGTTTCAGGATATGAGGAGGTTTCCTCCGGGCTGCTGCTGTTGGTTTCTCTCCCACTTTACTCCCAGAGGGGATTCTCTGGTTTTGCTTCTTTCTGCATTCCATTTTTTTAAAAGATTGTGAGAATTGTTGAAAAATTGGAAAAGTGAGTATATATCCAGCGGTTTGAGAAACAAACAAACAAAAAAATGAATGAAATTTTAAAAATCAAAAGGTTTACTCATTTTAGAAATGACAGCAGAGTTGTCAGAGCAACTAGAAAAAAATTCAGGAAGAGTTTGATATGCTTGGAAAACAAAAAGTTCCATTTATAAAAGGAGAATACCTGGTAACCTAGAGCCAGAGTTTCTGACAGTTGCCACTAAGCTCTGCTCCATGAACTTTTAGGGTCAAGCTCTCACATCCCCTGCATGAGGCAAGGGGCTGGGAGAAGCAGAAAGCCATACACGGCAAGAGGGTTAAACAAAAATTCAGTAAATTCAGTGACTTGAAACGAAATTGTGACTAAAGTGCAGAAAGCCTCAGAGTTGAAAATGGCCTCTGCATTAACTCTGAAAGACACGGTACATTCTGCTACAGAGGGGAACCAGCCCTTTCTGGCAGTACTGGGGTCTCTCTGGGCAAGAACGTCTACGTTTCCTGGAGTTTGTAGATGGTGTGAGATAAGGGGTCATTTGACTATTGAATACATGTCCAAGAAAGACCTACACTGTTAGTATCTGCTATAATTGCTGACAGGAGTCTATCATGACTGTCTTCAGAGAGGCTTCACCCAGCAACTGATGGAAACTGATGCAGAGACCAAACACCAACCATTAAGTGAAGCTTGGAGAATCCTGTAGAAGAGGAGGAGGAGGAGGAGGAGGAGGAGGAAGAGGAAAGATTGAGGAGCCAGAGGGGTTAAGAACACCACACACACACACACACACACACACACACACACACACACAAAATACCTGCAAAATAAACTAGGGCCTAATAGAACCTGAGTGTATGAATGGGACAGACCTAGTCCCTCTGCACATATGTGGAGCTGGGACTTCATGTGGGACTCCTAAAGCAGGAGCAAAGGCTGAAAAAGACTACATTACATGCCTTTGGATTCCTTTCTCCTAACCAGGATGCTTTGTATAGCCTCAATAGAAGAAGTTGTGTCTAGTCTTACTGCAACTTGATATTTCAAGGCTGATATCCCCTTTTCTGAGGAGGTAAGAAGGGTAGAGAAGAGAAGAGAAGAGTGAGGTGAGAGGAAAGTACTGGGAGCAACGAAGGGAGGGAGGCTGTGATCTAGATGTAAATCAGTAACTTCCTCAGTAAAAACTGTTACACAATAGGCCTCACTATGATGCTTTCATAAATACCACTGTACTTGGTTACATTTTCTCTTCACTCTCTTTCTCCATCCTTCTTGTCCACTCTTGACAGTCATTTTTCTCCCTCTAAATAGTCCTTTTGTTTTTATGTCATGTCTAGACATACTTCATGCATGAAATACAGCAGGTTATATTTCATTTTTTATTTTCCTATTACCCTCTCTTCTTTACTATCCTACCTTCTCTTTAGATTTCGTTTCCCCCTCATAGATTCCCTTGTTCCTTTGTGCCACATATACATAACTATGCTTATATTTATCCAGTATGCATTTGAGAGAAATCTTGGATTATTTGTCTTTGTTTTGCTTAGCATGATGTTATCTAGTCACATCTACTTTCTGCAAATTACATGACTTTGTCCTTCACTATGTTTAATGAAGATTAATTGTGAACAAACACATTTATTGTGAATGTGACAGATGAGGTTTTTTGGGGGGTTGAAGGTGAAAAAGAATTGTCTAAAGTATTGAATTCTTAGTTATAGAATCTTGATTATTCCAAAAACACCAAGCAGTTTCAATGGATAAAGTGTAGAGTGAGTAAATTATATTTAAATACTCAACTAAAAAATTCAGTTTACCACATTTTGATAGGAATTTAGGGTGGTTCTATTCCTTGGTGATTATTACTCTTGCACCAATAAATAAGGATGTTCAAGCATCTATTTTATATTGCTAAGATCCATTCAGGTATATAATCAAGAGTGATAAAACTGGATTGTGATTGTAGTTTTATTTTTTAAGAACTTCCATTCTACTTTTTATTATGATAAAACCAGTAATGTATACATGTTTTGACATTTCTTTCCTTAATTATTGCCACTCTTACTGGTGTGAGATAGAATCTAAATGAAGTTCTAATTTGCATTTCCTTGATAGTTAAGGATGTTGAACTTTTTATTTTTTTCATTTATTAGCCCTCTGTATTTCTTCAGACTACTAAATGAATTTGCCTGTTTGTTGATTGGATGATATGACAAGAGTGATATTTAATTTTTAGAGTTCTTTACAAATTCTAGACAATAAATCTGTTCAGATGTATAGCTGGCAATAACTTTCTCTCAATCTTCAGGCTGTCTCCACTCTATAAACTCATACTGTTAATCATATTAATCATTATATTTCAGCTTCTCTATTATTTACCCCACTATGAATATTGGGATCCTAAAGGGAAAGGTCAAATAGTTCAGTGTAACAATATAAAAGAAAATAACTCATTACTTAAAACCTGAAAACATCACCGAGAGTTTGGTGTGCTATAGAAACTAATGCTGCACACTAGACTTTCTATACACTCTGCCTAATATATACACCTCCAAGACAACCATTCATTTAAAATTTAAAAAAAAACCCTATGTCTTAAGGAACATTTGTAACTGATTATAGATAAGCATGCCTCAAAGAAAAAGCCCGCCTGTTAGCTTATTTTAAAAGAATTAAGTGATTGTTGTAATTTTTTAAAAAAAGTTTTTCTCTTAGATCTTTCAGGTTCAACTGTATATTTGGCAAATAATAAAATTGACAAACATGTGTTCAAACAAAATAGTAGTGCACAAAATTTAAAGAATAGGATTACTCTCATCCTAGACTAGGTATGATGATACCTTGAAATCATTTTTCCCTTTAGACTGTTATCTGTTATTCAAATCACTTTTTAAATGACTTATAATATGTAATATTTTTATCCATGACTACATGCTATCCAGTATAGAAAAGGTCAACATGAATGCAATGGTTTATAGTGAATGTATTCGTTAGTTCTAGTTAGGTAGTATTTTCCTTTACATATTTTAATGCTGTGGTTCCTAAACATGTGTCTAGAAAGTCTTCTAGATTTATTAGTTATGTTTTATATTATGTGGAAAACCAAAAGAAAGGAACCACCCACATGCTTCTGTTGGTGGTATCTTATTTGATTAGACTTATAAAATCAATTAAAATATATCTACAGATAATTTGACAAATTATATTAGACAATATATCACTCTTTTGTCACTGGATCATATTTTCTTCTTTCTTCACAGTATCTGATTTAATTTAAAATGATTCTTATAAAATTAGGTCCTTGGACACCGGATTGGGTTTGATTTGTATTTTAGTGGAATTTTCTTGGTTTCCAAGCTTCCGGATTTGGTTCAAACTGAGTAGAAAAATTTTGCTTGCCAATAGAATTCCCATGCTGTAGTCTACCCTGATAAATGCCTCTCAAGGTACTTTATTCATGTCATGGGGCATTAAAACCCATTCTTGCCAAGGAATCAGTTCTTAGAGCACATAATGTGCTTCCTGTGCTTGCTGTTAGTAATATAATTACTTTGCTTGGAAATCAGATGAGAAATCCAAGAGGAGAACTTGTAGCCTTTCTCTTCTCATCATCTGTATGTGATTATTACAGTGCAATCTGAGAGAGCACACAGTGAATATCAGGTAGCTTATACTGTTTGTTCATTTGTTTGATATGTATAGACATTATCTCTCTTGTGTATTTATGCATTCTCATATCAAACTACTATTAACAATCATCTGAGTTGTGGATATGGTGGAGTGGTAGAGTACTTGATTAATGTGGACTAGACTTACAACCAGGGGAGATCAAAGATGGTGGGGCCAGTCATGCACTGTGTCAGATTGGCAAGACAGCAATGATGGCAGATCAGCTGATAGACCCAACTGTGGACCCCAAAACACCAAAGTCTGATTTTTCGGGATGAGAGGAGAGTCTATGGTAAGGGAAACAAGTGGGTTCAACCTCAGGTCCTCTGGATAATCCCTACGAAAGTTTCCAGCTTCCAGGTGGCATGTGGTCTCCAGCATCTAGCCACATGCCTGTGTACTGCTCTCATCATCCCAGACCAAACTGTAGGCCCCAAAACATGGAGTCAATGTTTTCCATGTGTGAGGAGAGCCTCAGTGAGGGGAAAAAAAGTGGGTCTGACCTCAGGTCACCTGGCTAATCCCCCAAAAAATTTCCGAGTAACTGCCATCACTCAGTCTCGGTGTCCCTTGGATACCTTTCAGGTACCATACCTTGCAGCTCCAACCTCAAGACACCTGATGCTTAGAAACAGCCCCACATGCTGTTCCAAAGCTCAAGCTGTCTCCCTAGGGAGACTGACCAGACCTCTGGGCTCACTGGTTCTCCAAGATGGCTTCAATCAGCAAGCACAGTGTCTGCGCAGCGACAGCTCATTGATTTCAGAGCATGAAAGACAGTGGTGTGGTGTCTGTCTCCCAGTCTTCCCCTGGTGAAAGGAGAGCCCCTGAAAAGATCAGTTAGTCCACAGAATCATACATCTGAGGAGAGCCTTGGGCAAGTCCCTGAGAACCCTCCAGTTGAAGACCATATTCACCAATCTGAGGAAGACTCCTTCAGGAACATCCATCTTTCTGCTCAGGGCTCTTTCTGCATCCTCCACCCCAAGAACTCCAGCTGGCAACAGAAATTAACAGCCAATAGCAGAGACAAGCAGATGGTTTAAGGCAGCATAAAATTACAATCAACAGAGGCCAGAACAATATGGCACCTCCAGATCCCTGTTATCCCATACCAAGCAGCCCTGAATATACTAAAACAACTGAAACACAAGAAAATGACCTTAAATCTGTGCTTATGAAGATGATAACAGAGGAAGTGAATAAGATCCATGAAGAAAATATAGGCAAGGAGATTGAGGGTTTTAGTGAGGCCTGTAGAGAAGAAATAAATAAATCATTCAAAAAAATCTCAGGAAAACACAAACAGGTGAAAGAATTGAACAAACTATTTAAAGAAAAACAGGAAAACACAACAGGTAAAGGAAATGAATAGAACAGTTCAAGATTTGAAGATGGTAAATAGCAACAATAAAGAAAGCACAAACTAAGGAAATCCTGGACAGAGAGTACTTGGAGAAGAAAACAGAAACTAGAGAGGTAAGCATTGCCAACAGAACACAAGAGTTGGAAGAAGAATCTCAGATATAGAAGACAAAATTTAAGAAATCAATGCTTCCGTCAAAGAAAAAGTTAAATCTAAAAGATTCCTGACACAAAACATCCAAGAGATCAAGAATACCGTGAAAAGATGAAACTAACAGAACTTTTCATCCAAACACAAAAGGATGCACCTTCTTCTCAGCAGCTCATAGAACCTTCTCCAAAATTGTCCATGTAGTAGGTCACAAAACAAACCTCAACAGATACAAGATGATTGAAATAATATCTTGTGTCCTATCAGAACATCATGGTGAAGTGGAAGTTTCTGGTTTTTGTTTTTGATGACTCAGTTGAGCCATGTGACATTTTGCTAGAACTGTCGTATGAGAGGTCACATGATGCTTTTCTGTGAGCTCTCTCATGTGAGGGGTGTGACTTTGGCCAGCTGAGAACATCTAAGGGTGAACTCTGAAGAGAAGAGCTATATACAAGCCCACTGACAGTGAGACATAGCTTTTTGAATTGACATCACTGTGCTGATCTTTGTGTTGATTTCACAGAGAGAAACATTCCATAGAACTTCTCTGGGCAATCCAACTGAGTCTGGTGGCTTTTGCTGATGCATCCCTATCTTCTCAATTGTGTTGATTCGTTTTGCTGCTTGGTGTTGGCTTTTGGACTGGTATCTGGACAAAAAAAAAAAAAAAAAAAGAATGGATCCATCCCAAAATATTACTTCTAAAATGGTCTACAATCTCTTTAATTAGTAATCTTCTTTTGCCATTACCTCTTGCCAGTTAGTGGAAGGAAGGTAGAATTGTTTAAGAATAAGTGTTTTGGTGAAAAATCTAAACAAAAAGAAGAAGAAGAAGAAGAAGAAGAAGAAGAAGAAGAAGAAGAAGAA
>NW_026596109.1:17749022-17775981 GCF_907164565.1 Psammomys obesus | reverse complement strand
AAGAAGAAGAAGAAGAAGAAGAAGAAGAAGAAGAAGAAGAAGAAGAAGAAGAAGAAGAAGAAAGGAAACAAAAAGGGAAATCTAAACTACACCATGGATGAAAGCTGGACCTCAACAACAATAGAAATAAAAAAAACCTACACACACATGGAAACTGAATAACTCTCTACTCAATAACAACTAGGTCAGAGAAAAAAATAAAGAAAGAAAATAAAGACTTCCTAAACTTCAATGAAATAAAGGCACAACATACCCAAACTTATGTGATACAATGAAAGCAGTGGTAAGGAAAGTTCATAGCTTTGGGCAGGGTGCAGGGAGTCTTATGGAAGAGTGGGCATGTTGAATGACCTGGAGAGGACAGGAGCTCCATAAGAAGACAGAGCCAACAAAGGTAGACCTAGAGGGGCCTGTGAAGACTGATGCACCAACCAAGGACCATGCATAAAAAGCACCTATTGAGAAGTAGCCGATAGGCAGCTCAGTCTCCAAGTCACCTAGTAAAGGTACCAGGGGCTGTCTCTGATACGATCTCTGTTACCAGAGTTCTGACACGAACACTTAGGTTACTTCCCCTGGGTGAGGAAGACTTGCCAGGACACAGGGGGAAAGGATGCAGGCAGTCGAGAAGAGACTTTATAATCCGGAGTCAGTTAGGAAGGGAGGAGGGCTCCCTTTCTGAAGACTAGGGGAAGGAGTTAGGAAGGAAGAAGAAAGAAAGGTGGGACCAGGAGGAGATGAAGGAGGGGGCTATGATCAGGATGTAAGATAAGTTAATGAAGAAAATCTCACAGCCAAAAAAAAAAAAAATGAAATAAGATAAAAATAGAAACTTTTATTCAAATTACAAATTATTATTTTCTAACCTTTGAAATGTTCACAAACCAAAACAACTAATTTGCCTTGTACCATAAATATTCTCTATGGTAGTGCTCCTCCAAGCATCGACTATATGTACACCACTGAGGGCTGCCCGGGAAATGTGAGATAAGGCTGCATATTGATTAATTCAAGCATTTGGTGTGAAAAGTAATTAAAGTTGGGTTGGAAATATTCAAGGTAGAATAACTGTTTCACAGACCCATTTTGGCAGAGCAGACACTAGGGAAAGAGAAAATTAAGAGGACAGTGTTTAAGGAAAGTGTTGTGTCAAGTATCAGTAGAGATATCAGTACTTGAATGTAGCCAGGGCAGGAGCAGAGAATCAGAACTGGGTTCTGAAACACTTGCAGAAAAGCCTTCTGAGACCCTGTATTTAAAACATGAGACCTGCGTTGCTGCCTTCACCTCATTTTTTTTTTTTTACTACCAAAAGGTTAATCTTTCTTAAATACAAATTTTCTCTGATTGTCAGAGGCCTTAAGAGTTTCTTTATCAGAGATTAATTTTATTTTGAATGCATTGAGTATTCAAAATCTTAGTGTACCTGTAAGATCACTGGTGGCACAATTAATTTTCTCGTCTTCAGATAATTCAAGGTCCATATACCTTCTCCACTCCACAGTACTTTTGATATATGGTGCAGCATAAACATGATACTTTAAAATTACCTAGATGAAGTTTTGCAATAAAACTACAGATATGCCGTCAACTTAATCCTTAATGGAAAACATAGGAAAATTATATATGTGTTACCTTTTTAGCTTGATCAAGTAGATACCTAAGAGACAAGTTAAAGGAAGAAATTATTTAGATCACAATTGCAGATGGTTCAGTCCTGAGTTCATTGATTCTGAACCTGTGATAAGTTAAACATGACCCCAGGAGCACATGGCAGTTATTAATCACCTTGTTATACAAAGGAGGCAATGAAAGAAATAGCTAGGGAGCAGAGGTCATGTATTCAAGATGCATTGTCTCAAACTGCAGCACTAAAGAAATGAAAATTACAACTTTTACGATTTGGATAAGGTAGGAAAGGTTAAATTGAATGAATAAAAAATAATTTTCTCTCTATTCTTGTCTATAAGAATACATTGAAGTCATAAACAAACTCAATAGAGAATAATTTGATGCTAATAATGATTCCATTTGGGTATTAAGTTACTATTGTTTACCTTCTGAACACTTACAGCAAAATAGTAACTTTTCTAGAACACAGGAATTTTTTGGTGAATTTTTTGGTGAGTTTTGGAGGCAGAAGCCTAAAAGCTAGATTTGGAAGAAAGCTGACAGGGGCTTGAAAATGATAAAAACACAAGGTGTCAATAGCTGGTTAAGCTTTGGGTGTGGGCACACATTCCTCTCACTTTGTGGGATGGAGATGGTAGTTATGTAATCACTGCGTTTGGACTAGAAAAGTGGCCTGAGGCACAGATAAAAAGAAGTGATACATGTAAATCAGAACAGGAATGATGTCTTGGTGAATACGGATATGGAAAAATAATGATGCATTAAAGACAAACCTCTGAAGAAATTAACTTGCTCACAAATTCAGAGTTGACGTGCAGCTCTAGCTGCAGATGAAATTTCTTATTGTCATCTTAGTTACAGGGAAGAATGATGTCATTTCTTACAGTTGCTATTTCTAGTTTTAGTGCTGCAGCGAGACCATTATAACAACAAAATCTCTGCCAGATCCAAAACACCCTGGACCCAAACAAAAGAGCAGAGCAATGCAAGATCCCTTCCTCACTAATGCAATAAAAATCACCTCTCTAAAGAATGTATTGTTCTGACATTTACTATATAATCTCGTGTTCTATTGCTTCGTCAATGACCCTGGTCTCTTTAGTTTGGCATCCTCCAGGGGATATCACACACAGACAATAGAGCGTTAGGCAGAATATTTCTAGTTCTATAGATAAAACTGTGTTTTAAAAGAAAGGTATTTTTAGACATTGCATGCTTACCTATAATTATGTAATAAGCACCTGTGCAGTATAAACCTTCAGCTCTTAGACATTGCTTCAGAATTCATACAGATTGTTAAGCTTTGCCACAGTCTTAATCCCCAATATAATTAACCTATTAGCTCATTCCATAATGTTTTGATTATACAGCATCTCAGAGACTATTTTTTTTTCATAAGATATGTCTTGCAGGGAGCTCACGAGTGAGTCAGCAATGGATACCACTGTAGAAAGCCGAGAGAATACAATACTATTCATGTGCTAGGAATCAATACAGACATGACGGAACAAATGGCTACTTCTGCTGTTCTGATGGGGTGGAGTGTGCTTCAAAGAACATATGACATGACAATTGTGACACATGGTGACACCAGTGATATCTGGTCCCTAAATCTCTGTCAGGTCCATCCTCTTTACGTCCATAATTCTGTTCCTCAGAATGAGGAACATAAGCATAGTTTATGTTGTAGCATAAGCCCTGCTACACCCACAATACTCACAATGATCTCAACCTTGATCATCACTCAGCTATTCACATTATGGGTATATAACAGCTTCAGTACATACATACTGGCAAGGTTCATACAGGCCTTCAGTTGAGAGATGGAATTCAAAAGTTCCAACTGAGAACAGTGGTCAGGAAACAAGCACAGGCTGCTATGAATAGAAGCTCCGTTGAAGGACATCCAGAATGGCAGGGAGAACATGTATTGTATAGGTATTTAACCTATTTAATAATATTTAAATAAATCTTAACCTATTTAATAATATCTAAAGATAGTTTGAGGGAAAAATATGAGTTTGAGTATCATGTATCCATGAATGTATGAAAAGAAGATGAAATACCTAAGCGTGTATTTTTAAAATGTGTGATAATGAAGATAATTCTAACAGATGGTGATAAAAAAAAAAGTGTTAAGAAGAAAGAAAAGTCCATGAACAGCAACAAGAGCTTTGAGTCCTCTTTCTAGGTGACTACCATGGATTCATTAAGATTTTTATCTTTATGTGTAGGAGTGTTCGGTCTGCTTGTAGAGGTTTGTACAGTCTTCATATGGTGCCTACAAAAGCCAGAAAAGTGTGGGAGAAACACTGGAATTTAGTCGCTGATAGCTGTGAAGCACCATATGGGAGTGCTGGGAACCAAAGCCAGGCTTTCTGAAAGAGCAGCAAGAGCTTTTTAACCCTGAGCAATCTCTCCAGCTACTACTACCCTGATTATTTCACCAACGTGTTTGGAGCCTCAAGAGCTTTTTCTGTTTGACATATGTCATTAAAAATACACAAGGCAGAGACCGGGGGGTGAATACATAAGGCTGAGGCCTGGGGGTGACCTATTAGTGTATTCTGCTTCTGCTAATATTCTCCCTTCTAAGACACCTTGGAAACCATAGCAGTTACTAAGCATCAAATACTATTCCCTTTGTTGAACATACAATGAATAGTGTCCACAAACCCCTACACTAAAGCCAGTTTTCATACAACTGACGCTTCCCCCAGTGCCCCTGTCAAGAATCTAAAAACAACTTCAGTCCTACCCCACCAGGCCACAGGGGAAGGGGTATGGTCAGTCCTGATCCGACTTGAGGTGCTTGGGCGGGTTTTCTGAGGAGTATGGTTTGGGGTTGGGGGAAGCAGGAGGTGGTACCAGAAGGAGAGGAGGGAGGGGACCATGATTGGGATGTAAAATGAATAAATAAATTTCTAAACAAGAACTTCATCAGCTCCTTAAATTAAAGTTTTCTTCTCTCATTTTTTATTTTGTTTCGTTAAATGGTTCCCCACCAAAAAAAAAATAATAATAAATATAAAAGCCTCTATTTTTACATTTGTGTCATATTAAATACATCACAATATCTCATTCCTTATGTTTGTAGAGTGATTGTCAGCTGGTGACATTTTAGAAATGTGCAGAACCTTTAAGAGGTAGACCCAACTGAAAAGAAGCAGGTTAATTGAGGAGACACCCCTGAGGTTTTTAGCCAAGCTCTGCTTCTGCCCAGCTCTCTCTCTGCCCCTTGGTCTATAGATATTTGAATAGTTTGTGCACTGTCCTCCCACCTAAATTGAGGGGGTCATCCTGCCATCATATACTTCCTACTCATGGGCTGCCATCACCTAAAACTATGATAAAAATTAACCTGTTCTCCATTAAGTTTTTTCTATCAAATGTTTCATCACAGCAATGGGAATCATATCTCACAAGATATTTTCAAGCACATGAGTGTGATTTAATATTTTCTTTTTGGGGTGATCAGTTATAAACTCTCACATTATAAACACGAAATGTGAGGGTGTGGAGTCAGGCGAAGTAAAATGTGTTGAATTCAGTAAAATAAAACACAGGAGGATGTGGTGGTTTGAACGAAAATGACTCCACATGGCTCATAGATTTGCACTTTTGTTTCCAGCTGTTGAAACCTTTGGAGGAATTAGCAAGTATGGCCTTTTTGTGTGGCCTTGTTGGAGGAGGTATGTCATTTGGAGTGAGCTTTGAGCTTTCAAAAGCCCATGCCAAGTCTGTTTCCTTTTTCCTCTGCCAGGTGACTACGGATTAGGATGTACCCTGAGCTACCTCTTCAGTAGCATGCCTGCCTTCATGCTGCTGCGCTCCCTGCCATGACGACAGTAAAATAACCTTCTAAAATTATAACCAAGCTCCTATTAAATGGCTTCTTTTATAAGAGTTGCCTTGGTCATGGTGTCTCTTTGTAGCAATAGAACAGAGACTAACCCAAAGGACTTGCAAATATCACAGATGCTAACATTTTACAGGTTTTTAAAATTTACAGAAATAGCTGACACAACAAAAAAACTGCCATTTCCACCCTCATTACTGATATGTCCATTTAGTATATACAATAAAATATCTGTCCTATAAACCACTATATTTTGTAGATTTTAAGTTTATTGGAAATTCGGTTTTTTTACCCAGGAGAAAAGAATCATGATCTTTAAGTATTTTATAGAAAATATAAAATATTAAGCTATATCTCCTGACATTAAGTTTTGCCACGGGAGACAACTTCTACAGAATTAAATTTCAATGCATATTTGGAACATTTTTATTTATAATGTGATTTTTCTTTCTGAATGTCGGTGTGATGATACAATATGTTGCTGGTAGTGAAAATATTTTAAATACTACAAATTTAATTAAATATTCTCAAGAATTACAGCAAAAAAATGGCTTTGAACCTTCAAAATATCTCTGAAAAAAATGAAAGAAGTATTCTTGTTATGTCTGTAGACATAAGCTTATTTAACTATTGTGTGAATACATAGATCACACATCACACCTTTAATTAAATACTTTAAATGGCATCAGAGGTTTTAGCTGCCAAAAAAACAAAGACAAGAAAAAACAAACAAACAAAACAAGCAAAACTCAAAAGAAATAACTAAAAGTAACTCATTTTCCACAACTTACTTGCCCAACACTGGAAAAAACATGCCTTGAGATACAAGACTTACTCTTAAATTAGAAACATTTTAATTGTATATATACATATTTACATACACACATACATATACATATATTGATTTACAATTATACGACATGAAAATTAGCAAGGAAAATAGGTAATACTGTCTGCTAGATGGGAGTTACTACAATATTCTTTGATGTAGTCATAGAAAAGGCATCTCCTTTACCAAACTGATAAGAATGCATCGTAAGTCCTGTCCCAGCCAACTGGGGAAACATAAAACATCATAAGGCAGAGAACACCTGGTAAGACTAGAGTAAATATTATGAGCCATCTATAGTCTAGCCATAGGTCTCTGTTCTATTAATAAGTCCGACAAGCCATTTGTCCTTGTGATAAAAATTAAAAAAAAATGCCATTGATATATTGAGAGTCTTACTCTTTAGCATTTTATTTGGTGGTAATTTATAGGAAGTAATATATTAAGGGAGTAAGGTAAATTAAGTCTATGATTACTAAAACTACCCAAACATAAAATGCTGAGTTTAGCTTTAGAGTAGTAGAAATAGGAAGAAACTATCAAATTAAAACCACTGCTGGTAACTGGCCGTCCTCTGTAAAGGAAAAATAAAAATTTGGGAGACATAAAGGATGGCATATACTTTTCATTCTTACCAATTAGGAGAGTAATAACATTCAGACACACACTGAATGAAAACTTATTTTGGAAGAAAGATAATGAAGGATTTTTATCTATCTATCTATCTATCTATCTATCTATCTATCTATCTATCTATCCATCCATCCATCCATCCATCCATCTATCTATCTATCTATCTATCTATCTATCTATCTATCTATCTAGATACAAAATGGAAAGGCTGTAAAATAGAACCTTCATGAGATGTTCTTCATGATAGTCAAAAAGGAAGAATGTATGTTTAAAGGAAAGAGCACTGTTCCAGAAATAGAAGCTGTCCTCCAAAAATACTTCTCTCTTCAAGAGTACGTGATGGTAGCCATGCATTGTAGGAAGGAAACTGTGATCTGATGTTGGAAGAGTCTTTGATAATGAGATTGCTTTCATCTATTTTGAAACTGAAAATGAATAACCAAATGTTTGAGATGTGTGTTTTTGTCACAGCAGCCTTGCCTTACATTTGCCTCTCACCTAAGCACTGGTGTGTTTCCTACACCCTGTCCTGAGCCCTATGACTCTATCCTGAACGTGAGCAAATCACTTTATCTTCTGCATTTCAGCATCACAAAGGGAGATGATCCCTTCTGTCCCACATTCTTTTTAAGGGAGTGTGAATGAACATAAATGGCAGTATGTGTAGGCATAATAAACCCAACTTATTACAATTATGATTTGCTGACTATGATATTCTTTTTATAATTGTATATCAATCATAAACATTCTAAATTATTTCTAATGAATTCAGAGAAACCTCATGTTTTAAGGAAAACAGATTGTATATATTAATTCTAAAAATCTCATGATACTCTCCAAACATTTGTATGTATGCCTATTGAGCAAATATTTAATAATTTGATAATGTATGACACACTTGGCTTGGTTTTTGTGCCTGTCTTTACCAGAGTGACTAACCAGAAATTTCTCTCATTTTGTTAATGTCACAAAAATGTCTCTCATTTTTGTGCCATTTCTGATAAGAGAGACAATTGTCAAACACTGAACTTTCAATAAGACCAATGGGGTACAGTACATTCCGCATTACCTGTAGATTGGTCTGTAGGATTTCAGTTACTTGTGTTTATACTGTCTAATTGTTATAGTTCAGCTCTTGTTGTACCCAGTTTGAATGTTAAATTTTATCATAACTAAGCATAGAAAATTATCGTATAAAAAAAGCCTTGCAGTTTCAGGTATTCATTGGGGTTATGGTGTATATTCCTCATAATAAAAGGATGAAAAGAACTCCTGTACATGGATTACTTAGTAAATGATTTCAGTTCAGTCACCTTAGGTTATTTTCTTGGAATATTTAGACAACTAACACAATCACTCACTGGTATAACCATTTTGATGATTTGAGGAAACCTCACACATGCATACACAAATATAATACTACATATATGTTTAATTTTCCAGTTATTTCCAAATATTTGACACATATGAACGAATACCATTTAGTGGTAAGACACGGAAAGGAAGTGTTTGGAACACTAGGAAAAGCAATGATAGCAAGAAATATTTGGACTCAAAAGTATCGACAGTTTCTTTTTCGTGTTTACAACTTTGCCATTACAAACTTGGTTTAACTTTCTACTTTTGAGACTACAGTATTTCCTAATGTGGAGATGAGCTCTGTGCAGTGGCAGATCACAATGAACATGATTGGCTCACAGAACACAGAGTATTCGCTGTGTTCACAGTGCAGGCAGCCTGCACAATTATTTGGATTTCGGTCTTGAATCCAACATGAGAAGCGAAGCATTTCTAAGAATGAGACATGAAAGTCATGCAGAGATGAGGATAAGGTGGGAGGGAAAGGAAGACATATTAGACAGCATCAAGGAACTTACCCAATTGAGACTTGAACATAGATGCTCATAACTTAATTTTCTTTTAAAAAGAAATGAGCAAGGACCTATTGTGTAATGGATACTGTGCTGTGAATGTTTTTCACTACAATCTTTGCTCCTCAGAGATTATGCATAAATAATATAAATACATCAGAGTACTGATATGTGTAGCTTAATTATTTCAAAATTAATTTGTATTTTTTCTTACCCTTAAGAATTTCATACATGATCAAAATTAAAAATAATCACATTTCTTTTTAATTTCCTCTTCACCTGTCCTCATATTCCTCTCAACATATCTCTTTAAATTATGCACTGTAGTGTTTCCCGTGTGTGTGTGTGTGTGTGTGTGTATATGTGTGTGTGTGTGTGTGTGTGTGTGTGTGTGTGTGTGTTTGTAGAGACATGTGCTTGATCATAGTAGTTACACCTATGGCCACATCCTCAAAAAAGAGTAATGTTATCTAGCACAGCAGCTGCCAACTGCTAATACAGATCATCTATCATATCTACGCCAGAATTTTGGATGACTTGATCTTGTACAATTTTTACACACTGGTACAGCCACTGGACTTTCAAAATAAAGCCTTGGGTAATGGAGGTAGTTTTTGCAAAGTGTATCATAAGTTTATTTTAATTAGCTTTAAAATATTTTAATTCTTTGAGAAAACCGTATAGTGTGTTTTGATCGTGCTCATTTCAGCTACTCCTCTTAAGCTGTCTCAGTTCCACTCTTCCACTCTTTCCTACAGCCCAGCCACTACAATTTATGCTGTCCATAAGCTCCTGGATGTGCAGTTATCCACTGGAGTACGGTGCCACATAAACTGCCACATTCTAAAAAAACCCTGTCTCTTCATCTCCCCTGAAGCCATCAGTTGTCATTACCTTCTAGGTTGGGGGCTTATGAACCTCTTCCCACAATGCTAGAATATTGGCTGGCTTGACCTTGTGCAAGTTTTGTGCGTGATCACAGTTCCTGTGAGTTCAGAAGTTAGGGATCCTGTCTTCTCCAGAAGATATGATTTTGTTCTCTTCTTCCCAGATTCTAGCTCTTAGAATTGTTCCGCACTGTCTTTTCTCTTCCACAAGGGTTCCTGGGCCTTGGGGAGGGAGTATGATCTAGCTATCCCACTTGTGAGTGAGCACCCCATAGTCACTATTTGGCCTTACCTCAGGAAAAAAAAAATGGCCATGATTAAGAAAGCAAAAGATGGGACTGCAGAGATGGTTCAAAAATAAGGAGCATGTTCTGCTCTTGCAGAAGACCCAAGTGTGTTTCCGTGCATTTACATGATAATTTCATGTCTCTGTCGATAATTTCATGTCTCTCTAGTGGTAGTAGATACGATGCCATGTTTTAGCCTCCGTAAATACAATGCACTTTAGAATAGTTTATGTACGTATGGGCAAATTACTCATGTCCGTAAAATAGAATAATTTTAGAACAACAAAACAAAACAAAACACAATCAAAATGTTGGTGGAAATGTGTGAAACAAAGAGCCCTCATGCGCTGTTCATAGCAGGGCAAATTGGTACAATTGCTATGGGAATCGTGGCAGCAGTTTCTCAGGAAACTAGATAGAGTAATACTATATGTCATCACCAACTAAAGCACTCCTGGGCACTCTCCCAAAGGACTCTCATTGCTACTACAGAAGCATATGTTCATTCATTTTATAGCCACTCTATTAATAATGAATAAGACACGAATGCCAACTAGATGTCTACAAGCTGATGAATAGCTTTGAATATTTGGTACCTATATACCAAATATATACCAGTTTTTTTCAGCTGTGAAAAAAAAAATACATTTACCATCTTGAAGTAACCCAGACCCAGAAAGACAAACATCACATGTTTTGTCTCATATGTGGATTCTAGCTTTGAATCTTTGATTATACGTGTTTAATTTGGAGTACCTCTAGGACCTAAGAACCTTAGAACCGGGCTGTTTCATGTTTCTTTTTATAGCTCCATTGAAACCTTTCACCTAAATAAAGCATGCTGTTCTTGAGTAATAAACTATGTATTTTCTGCCTCTTTACATGGCAATATGGGCATACACTAGGCTTCTTGCAAAGAAATATTCATTATTCCTTAGTTATCCCTAGACAAAAAAAAAAAAATTAAACGACCCTGAAATTTCACCTTGCACCCATCAGATTGGCTAAAAACAAGAACTCAAGTGACAACACATGCTGGAGAGAATGTAGAGAAAGAGGAACCCTCCTCCACTGCTGGTGGGAATGTAAACTTGTACAACTATGAAGGAAATCAATCTAGTGTTTTCTCAGACAATTAGGAATAGTGTACCTCAAGATCCAGCTATACCACTCCTAGGCATACATCCAAAATATGCTCAACTATACAACAAAGACATTAACTCAATCATGTTCATAGCAGCTTCTTTTTGTAATAGCCAGAAGCTGGAAACAACCTAGATGTCCCTCAATTGAGGAATGGATACAGAAATTGTAGTACATTTACACAACGGAATACTACTCGGCAATTAAAGAAATCATGAAATTTTCAGGCAAATGGTGGGAACTAGAAAAGATCATTCTGAGTGAGCTATCCCAGAAGCAGAAAGACACACATGAATAGATATTGAATATTTGGTACCTATATACCAAATATATACCAGTACTGGTATATACTCATTTATAAGTGGATATTAGACATATAATATAGGATAAACATACTAAAATCTGTATACCCAAAAAAGCTAAGCAAGAGGGAGGAACCTGGGTAAGATGCTCAATCTTCTTTCAGAAAGGCAAATGGGATAGACATAGGAAGAAGGTGAAAATAAGGAACAAGACAGGAGCCTACCACAGAAGGCCTCAGAAAGATTCAACCCAGCAGGGTGTTAAAGCTGATGCTGAGACTCATAGACAAATTTTGGGCAGAGTGCAGGGAATCTTATGAAAGAAGAGGGAGCTAGAAAGACCTGGAAGGATCTGGAGCTCCACAAGGAGAGAACACAGAACCAAAAAATCGGGGCCTAGGGGTCTTTTCTGAGACTGACACACCAACCTAGGACCATTCATGGAGATAAGCCAGACTCCAAGCACAAAGGTAGCACATGGCAGCTCAGTCTCCAAATGGGCACTCTAGTAAGGGGAACAGGGGCTGTCTCTGACATGAACTCAGTGGCTGGCTCTTTGATTACTTCCCTCTCAGGGGGGAGCAGCCTGACCAGACCACAGAGGAAGACTATGAAAGACAGTCCTGATGAGACCTGATAAGCTAGGGTCAGAGGGAAGGGGAGGAGTTACTCCATTATCAGTGGAATGGGGAAGGAGTATGGGAGGAGATGAGGGAGGGGGGAAGGGAGGCAGAGAGGGAAGGCAGAATTGGGAGAGTCCTGGATGAAGGTGGGGCTACAGCTGGGATATAAATTGTAATCAAAAAAATATATTAAAGAAATCAAGACACAATTTGTGTGAAGCTTTGTAGAGCTCACCTGAAAAAGCTAGTGAAATACTCCTCATTATTTTAGTTTCAGTAATGGGACCGAATGATGTCTGGGAAATCATATAGAGTGAATACTGACGAAAGTAGAAGTGGGGAAAAGAAGACAAGAGAGTACCTAGTAAAGGGAGCCCAGCTATGGGAAAGGGATCCAAAGGCAGAACAGATTCAGAGACAGTGGGAATTGGGGAAGGGGCGTGAGAGTGGGTCTGGCAGAAGAGGAGGGGGGTGCATTCAGGCTGTAAAGTGATTAAATAAATTAATGAATGAAAAAAAAGAAGAAAGGTCAAGTGAAAAGAAAAAGAGAGTAAATAGAAGCACAAATTCTAATTTTTCTTCCCTCCTAGAAACCGGCTGAGAAATGGGGCAAGTGGCAATGGTGCCAAGAGCTTCCTCTTCTGAAGCAATGGAGAGGAAGACATATACGCAGAGCTGAAGAAAGTCACCCTGGCTCAGGATGGTCAGTCACTAAAAGGCACAGGTCTTGTGATCATGAGCATCCTTATCTCTGTATGTATAAATAGGATCTAGGCATACACATGAGTCTAGATAAGGTAGCAGTAGGAGTTGTGAATCAAAATGGCTTTGGGCTAGAATTGAAACACACTTTATATTAACTTCTAACACTCAAAAGAGTATCTTATCCATATCTAAGAAGAGACTATAGACCAAAATGAAGCTAACTGAGTCACTCGGACCTTGGAGAGGAAAGAGTCTCAACAGTCGAATCAGCTACATGTTCTTGACGCAGATATCAAAATGACCAGCCCGAAATATATGAGAACCAGATGACTCTGTCAAACTCTTTATCTAAACCATATCCAACACTCATATAGTTACAAGTAAAAAAACAAAAACTTCAAGCTTCCAGTTTGTAGATATTTACTAATCCTACCTTATCCCTAATTAAACTCTAAGATGAATAGAAATAAATTAAATAAATAGAAAATAAAGGACTGATAAAGGAGTCATTATGGAAGAGGAAAGCTTAATTGAGAAAATGCACCCACTAGTTTGTCCTGTAGGCAAGCCTGTGCTGTTTTGTTTCGTTTCAATGTTGTATTTTTTTAATTGATAATTGATATGGGAGGGCCTAGATTACTGTGAGCAATGGCACCTCTGAACTAGTTGTCCTGGGAGCTATATAAAAGCAGAATGAACATGACATGAGGGGCAGGGCAGTAAGCAGCTCTCCTCCATGGCTTCTGTCTGAGGCCCTGTAAGCAGGTTCGTCGCCTGAATTTCTTTCCTGACTGTCTTTGGTGATGGACTATGATGTGGAACTGTAAGAGGAAATAAGCCCTTTTCTCCCCAACTTGCTTTAATTATGGTGTTTTAGAGCCCCGGAAAGGGACTGATGTAACACAATACCATAGATGTAATGGCTACCAAAGAACAAAAATGTGGTCCTTGCTATCTAGTTCTGGAAATCCAAGACAAAGGAAAAGTTGCTGTCGGGTAGAAACCAGTTTTCTGGTTTGTCACCAGGTGGTAAAAGAAGCAGAACAAGTCTCTTGGGTCTCCTTTCTCAGGAGCAGGTCACGCTTACAGAGGGGTTAAGAGCACATACAATTAATGAATCTATTCCTTCAGTCTTTCTTTCCCCACACTGGTAACAACAATAAGGATGTTTCAATTCTGTGTTGGAAGTCTCAGAAGGATGCTGTATTCGACAAATAACAGTAATTAGGAAGCATTTCTCCAGAGCAAAACTGTGTTAAATAGTAAAACAGGTGAGAATCCATGTCTGTTTTATTCCAGATCTTGCATAACTTTCCCTTTGCTGCTCTAGCCTGAAAAGATCATTTAAATTGCAAGATCATTTAAATTCAAAACACACATATTTTATTATGAGTATTTACATAGAAAGTCTGTATTAATACAACAAAATCAGAATTTCTGAAACAAACCATCTTGGGAAGGGTGCTAGTAAGGGAAAGATTAGTCATTAAATAAAACCTGGATTACATCTAATTTTCCATAGCACAACCTCAGTATACTCTTCCTGGTTCAGTGCTAGAAGTAATAAATACTTGAAATAATAAATACTTGTTAATATATTAGTTAGCCTTCTTTATCTAACTGTCATCACTTCACATTTTCCACACAGTAAGCCTAATCAGCTTCACACCATCGTTTTCTTGTCTTAAAGTCTCTTGTGACTTTTAGAGAATTGACATTAGTGGTAAGATTGTTACATAAATACAGATGGGTTTGGCAGTCAGTCTTTCAATGTGTATTCTTGCCGTTTGGATTACTTACTTGCCCATTCAGCTTAGCATTTCAATTTTAACAAACTCCTGAGGACATAGCTATTAACAAACCCAGATCACTAAGAGAGAATTTAGAATAATTTGATATATCTCCACCTCAGGTAGACACTGTAAAAATCCTTTCCCTGAAAGAGTTTAACTTCAGACAACTTTGTTCAGTTGGAAATTTTTCTGTGGAAAACCTAGCACAGGGCATCTAGAGGACTGCAAGGAAATTACAGGTGCTAGTCACTGGCAACTAAACTGATACAAAGGAATATAGGACCTAAGACATTAAAGAATCAAGGAACAGTTGTGGAATAGCACAACAAGGACTTTTATATTTTTTGGTGGGATATTTATTATTAGATGCAGGGCAGGCAGAAGGTTTGGCTGTACATTAAGAAGCACCAGGAACTCGCTTTGAATTCCTTCAGAGCAATGATGCCATGCTCCATCGCTGAAAGGGGGCATCCCCATACTTCTCAGTCCCCACACACCTTGCTTGCATTCTAAAGTCCCAACACAAGTCTCAGATAATCCCCCACACTTTTAGCCCAGAAAGATATGAGTCTATCAAGATTATTTTCAGACAATGGGATCACTTAAAGACAACCATGTGTTTTCATGATACAAACTGAGAAATTTGTGTTAACATAATTTGTGGTAATTTTAAGTCTGTAAAAGACACTACAAGAGGAAAAATGTACAAGTGAATGGAAGTACCTATTATCACACTTACTTGGACAGTGTGATAATAACTAAACACAATGTAGGTCAACTTTTGGATAGCCAGCATTTCCTGACAGCATGGAATTTTGGAAACATCAAAACAGTGTGTAAAAATTGCCTGGTATACCTGGCTATTTTGTAGTTAGAGTAACTATGTCATGTGATGAAACAGTATTAAGCTATACAGTAGTATCTGGCACACAGGGCACACAGTTCTTAGTAAATTTTAGCTGACCTAAAATCTATATTATATTTACTATTTCCTCAGAATATGCCCAGTGCCTGACTAGTTAAAAGGAAACACAAGTTTGTACTCCTGCCAGCAAGAGTGGAGGGTTCCCCTTTCTCCACATTTTCACCAGCATGTGATGTCACTTGAGTTTTTTATCATAGCCATTCTGACAAAGGTGAGAGGGAATCTCAGTTATTTTGATTGTATTTCGCTGATGACTTAGGACATTGAGAATTTCTTTAAGTGCTTCTCCATCATTCAGGATTCCTCTGTTGAGAATACTCTGTTTAGCTCTGTATCCCATTTTTTAATTGGACTATATGGTTTGTTGGTGCTTAGTTTCTTGAGTTCTTTATATAGTCTAGATATTAGCCCTTTGTCAGATGTAGGATTGGTGCAAATCTTTTCTCAATCTGTAGACTGCCATTTTGTTCTTTTGATAGTGTCCTTTGCTTTAAGAAGCTTTTTTAGTTTCATGAGGTCCCATTTATTAGTTGATGATCTTAGAGCCTGAGCTGTTGGTGTTCTGTTCAGGAAGATTTTTCCTGTGCCAATGAGTTTAAGGCTTTTATACACTTTCTCCTTTAGCAGATTCTGTGTATCTAGTTTTATGGAATACTACTCAACCATTAAAAACAAGGAAATCATGAAATTTGCAGGCAAATGAATGGAACTAGAAAAATATCATCCTGAGCAAGGAAAACCAGAACCAAAAAGACATACATGATATATACTCACTTATAAGAGGATTTTAGTCATAGACATACTACAATGCATAGACCCCAAGAAGATAAGTCTAATGGACAATTTAGTCTTCATGTTGGCCGACTAGTTAGGGGCGTGGGGTGTATCTTTGACACAGACTATATTGCCTGCTTTTTTATCACTTCCCTCCAATGAGACTTACCTTCCAGGACACAGAAGAAGAACTCAGTCTTCATGTGAATAGATGAGCTGGGTGTTTGGGTAGGAGAACTCTCTTATTCCTCAAAATACAAAATACGAGAGAAGGGATGCAGGATGGAGGGTGGGACTGGAAAGAGAAGTGGGAGGAGCCTATGACCATGATATAAATGGAATTAATTAATTAAAAATAATATGTACATTATAAAAATAAAACTAAAAGAAAGCATAATAAAAAAACAGATGTTCTTCTCTTTGTGAAAAAAGTTTAATTTCCTAAGTTTCTTTAGTTAGCTCTGAAATTACAGAACTACCAAATCTAGAAAAAGATTTGTACAGAAAATGTTTTTCATCCAAAAAGTGTTAATTTCATATAAAAAATTAAAAATGCTATAAACCTAATATTAAAGCTACAGTGAAAGAAGACATACTACTTTCTAGTTATAATTTCACCATATCTAATGACTGCTGACCAACTGAAAGCAGAGTTGATGATATAAGATGCGAATTTATAAGTGAAAGATAAAGGAAAGAGTGAATAAATTTTCTAAGGGCTCATTATTTTAGCCATTGCCTAATATATTGAAGAAATGACCAAAGGGCATCAGTTGCATTCAGAAGAGGAACTTTCTTAACATAAAGAATAATACAGGACATTCTTAACTACAAAGGTCTTTTAGAAGTAACCAGTTCAAATTAAACAAAGAACAGTGTTACAGTGAATTAGTAGAATTCTGAAAGAGAGCATTTTGCCATGTTATACCTCCAAAGTTAAGACAAGAATAAAGAGTTGATGACAGTGAAAGTCAGGAAGCAAAGTCTTCTGAGCTGTAGGTTGGCTCAAGAGGCAACACTTAATCAATCACACTGTGAAAGGATTTGTAAACTGTGGAACTCTGTAAAACAAAGAAGAATTTCTAAGATTTCGTAGTTTATCATATGTATATTTTTCTTACAGTTGAAGAATGTAACAAAAGAGGTCTAGCAGGCATGATCATGAAAAGCATGGTGTTGTCAGGTGCTGCCCTTCTCTCTTCCCTCTCACTTGCTAAACCATTAGATTTACATTGCTAAAGCTAGCTACCAAATATTTCCTTATTTGGCCACTTTGTTATGGCTGACTCATGCCTGCAACTGATCACTGATGTCCAGCTATCAAAGCATCAAGGTCATGGGATAGCCGTACCAAAATCTACAGACCTGAAGAAGACAAACACTAAGTAGGACCTAGGGAGGATGCTTAACTCTCATTCTGAATGGTAAATAGGATAGACACCAGAAGAGAGGAAGAGAGGAAACAGGATGGGAGCCTACTATAGAGAATCCTCTGAAAGGCTCCACCCAACAGGGGATAGAAGCAGATGCTGAGACTCACAGCCCAACTTTGGGCAGAACACAGGGAGTCTTACAGAAGAGGGAGGTGGTGATAGAAGGACATGGAGGGGAAAGGAGCCCCACAAGAAGATTAAGAAAGCCAAAAATAATGAGCCCAGGGGCTCCTGCAAAGACTAATGTACCAACCAAGGATCATGCATGAAGAGGACCTAGACCCCCTGCTCAGATATAGCCCATGGGCAGTTCAGTCTCCATGTGGATTCCCTAGTAAGGGGAGCAGAGGCTGCCTCTGTGATGACCTTGGTTGCCTGTTTTTGATCACTTACCCCTGGTGATGTGGCCTTACTAGAGGAAGAGGATCAAGGCAGTCCTGATGAGACCTGACAAGCTATGAGCAGATGGCAAAGGAGGAGAACTTCCCCTTTCAGTGGACTAAAGGAAGGGGATAGGGAGAAGAGGTAAGGAAGGTGGGACTGGGAGGAGTTGAGGGAGAGGGCTTCAGTTGGGATATATAATGAATAAATTGTGAAAAAATAAAAATGAAAATTTAATAATAATTACTTTAAAAAAAAACTCATCAAGGTCCAGCAATCAAAAATCCCCATTTGGTTACATTAATTAATTAATTAATTAATTAATTAATTAATACATACATACCCAACCAGAACATACCAACCCATCCTAGCACATTCTAATCAGACCTCCCCCTTTTCTGTCTTAAAATTAAGAGTTGCAATTCAATTTGCTGCTTTTTCTGCCTAATTCAGATTTAGTTGCCTTGTCTTTTTGTTGTTTAGTAAAGGGTCTCTTTCTGTTTGGAAACTGGTATTTGAATGCAGTCTGTGCCTAACCCAGGGTTCAGAGAGGAGTAGTCCATATCCAGGTCCCTTCAGTAAATTCTTAAATATGGATTCCTAAGCAACACGATTAAACTCAGAAGACAGTATCTGATTAGCATCAAGTTGAGATTTATTTCAAACTTCTACCTGCCTTGCTATTATCAGCACAATGATAAACTCGAAGTAGTAATCAATGACGAAAATATCACATGAATAAAATAAGGCTAACTATTCTTTACCAGCCAGTTGGATAACATGAAATGCTTTAACTCATAAAACCTCCCACCTTTTCAACAACCAGATTTCTTTATAGTTGAAAATTCTTCAGTAAGAAAAACCTACTAAAATCTGTACACCTAAAGAAACTAATCAAGAGGGAGGACTCTTGCTAAAATGCTCAATTCCTACCCAGAAATGCAAAGAGGCTGGACATCAGAAGATGGAGAAAAGAGGGAACAAGTCAGGAGCCTGACACAGAGGACCTCTGAAAAGCTCTGCCCTGCAGACTATCAATGTAGATACTGAGACTTATGGGCAACCTTTGGGCAGAGTGCAGGGAATCTTAGGAAAGAAGTGGGAAACAGTAAGATCTGGAGAGGACAGGAACTCCACAAGGAGAGCAACAGAACCAAAAAAATCTGAGTACAGGGGTCTTTCCTGAGACTGCTATTCCAACCAAGGACTATGCATGGAGATAACCTAAGACCCCTGCACAGATGTAGCCCATGGCAGTTCAGTATCCAAGTGGGTCCCATTGTGATAGGAACAGGGACTGTCTCTGACATGAACTGATTGGCTTGCTCTTTAATTACCTCCCACTGAGGGGGAAGCAGCATTACCAGACCACAGAAGAAGACAATGCAGCCACTCCTGATGAGACCTAATTGACTAGGATCAGAAGGAAGAAAAAGAAGTCCACCCCTATCAGTGGACTTGGGGAGGGGCATGCATGCAGAGGGTGGAGGAAGGGAAGGATTGGGATGGGAGGAGGGAGGGAACCACGGGGGGGGGGATACAAAGTAAGTAAAGTGTAATTAATAAAAAAAATAAAATAAAAAAGAAAAATCTATGGTTACATATATAATTAATAATACTAGGAGTATTTAATGTTCTACATGTACTGTATACTATAAATGCATATATTCTTTCAAAGACTATCATATCCTTGACACATGCTGAGACTTAAGCTACACACTAACCAAATTAACTCTAACTCTTAGGAAAAGAGGGAAATATAATGAATTATATTGGGTTAACTCATAGAATTGTTTAAAAAGCTGGTATACCAGGTTTGACAAGGAAACCTGGGGGGCCAAGCAGTGTGTATCAGTAAATTACTTCAGGGGACTGTCCTGCAGTTGTGCAATCCCAAACAGGAGCTGCTACCAAAATGTATGCAGTTAGCTCTACATTTTAATTAAGTGTAATTAGAAACTCAGTTGTTTGTTCACACTAGCCATATTTCAAATTCTCATTAGGCCTGTGTGGCTTCAGGCCACCATATTAGGCAACACAGATATGTAGCCTCTTACTGAGTACAAAGCTAGCTGCTGGGCAATGTTAGTTTAATGTGACTCAGCCTCTTGAATGAATGAACTTTGTGAGAACACTAAAAATTAAAAGTATTCAGGGACTCTCCCTGCAGCATCTGAGTTATTTATCTACCCATCTTTTTGCTAGGATTTTACAGATGCTGGTGAAGATCATTACACTCTTTGGCTACACATCATGTAGAAGATACAACTTCCCCACAGGGAACTGTAGTTGTAATAGAAGGGCAGAAGTAGCATCTGTATAGACAGAGCCACCCTACATATACCGCAAGTGCTAATCCTGTTTTGTTCGTCGGTTTGCTTTAATCTTAGTGCAATAATGGAGATGGCAGTTCTGGGTAGTTTTCATTTGTCAGTCAGCTAATTAGAACAGAAGGCAACCTCTTTAAAGCATTCATTCCCTAGACAGGTATCAGGGCTGTTGTGTACTAAGCTGTTTGATGTTATGCCAAAGCTCCTGGCAGGTAGGCCAAAAGAAGAAAGAAGCTTTGGAGCCATTTACTTGTTTCTTTATGTCTGAATTATACTTCTCTTTAAACCCAGTCCAGTGATAAAGTAACAATATTCTTATCAAGTTTAGGGAAGCTAGAATTTCTGGCTTAAAAGGGTCCATTTTATTTTGCATCAGTTTTCACCTTCCTAGTGGAAGAAAAAAGTAAAGGATATTTTTTTTTCAGTGCATAGAACCACCAGGCATTCATTTTCACTATACAAACTGTCTCTGTTCTGTATTTCCAGCTTGATTTATGGTTGCAGACTGAAGATCATATCTCACAGTTTCTTGTGGTGGGATGGTGATACACTTGCTGAAAAGCAAATCCAGACTTCAAATTGGTTGCTGTATGAATTTCAGTCAGTCTACCAGGAACTCAGCACATCTTTTTTTAAAACAGGTTTCAGACAAGAAAATGAAGTCATTCAAAGCATGTAAATAAGGGTTAAAAATGGAGATGCAGTGTAATCATGAATGCTGGAGTCAGGTTCCAGATCTGAGCCTCAGGGCCCCTGAATAAAAAGATAGTCTGGGCTAAGTAATCACCTGGACTCTTTGGCCCTCTTTTCTCATTTTAATTGTGCTGTCACCTGATCCAAGGATGCACAACCTATAATCTCTCTTGTTGGAAAAGGAGGTATAGTTTGAAAGCCCTGAGATAGTCCTCGATTTTGAAAAGCATTTACTTAAAGAATTTGTACTTCTTTTTTCCTCTATTTTGTTCATTTCTAATTGAGGGTAAATACCTCATTAATTACCAGATAAGGGTGTTGGCCCAGCACTTCTAGATTCATATTATACTAAATGACTGATATCTTTTTCTGTTCATGTCATCTTGTGTTTCTGGAGTATAAGTCATTAGTCCAAACTTTAGAAAGTCTTCTGTAGATTATTTTGAAATAATCATGAGATACTAACTTTGATTGACAAATGCATACAGATTTAGCTTATGCATCATGAGGGCTTAAAATAAATATACTTTAGACAATGACTACATTTAGCTAATTTATTTGCATTGTCAAATCATGAAGCTGTCATTTTCATTATAAGAATGAAGTCTAGGTTCATTATTTCTGAAAAATAAAATACATATTTTATTAACTACAGTCATCACATTGGACAAAAGCTCTGTGGCTCCAACTGAAATCTATGCCTTTCACTAGTATCTCTCTGTTTATATTTGGAATCTAAAGCAAATTGCTCTCATACAAATAGAGAGTAAAATCATGCAATCTGTAGTTTTCACTATCATTCCCATCAATTTCTTGAAAGCAGAATCTATATTGTCATCATTTTCAGAAGCGTAAGCAAAGAAGAGCATATGCAAAAAGTGTCATGAAGTATTACTGTTTGCTACAGGGCTGTAAGTGTGTCACGTCATTCACAAAATCAATACTGCAATATTTATTTCTTCCTTTTATATGTGGAAAATCTAAAATATAGTATGAGAACTAACGGTTCAGAACAAAATGTAAGAAGTAAGTAAATAACAAATAATTGGGCTAGTTTTATATTTATTCTAACTGGCTCTGGAATGTGTAGATTTTATAACAAACTCTTGTGTCTGCTACAGTTTAACTATTCACAAAAGAACACATGGTTGAAAGAAGCAACTCTCTAGTGAACGAGAGGAGGAAGAGGATATGAGTGAGGTGGCAATAATAAACAGGTCTGTAAGTTGAAAAAAATATGTACTTTTCATGCTAATTTTGAACTGTTTTTTTTATATGGTTTTCATTTAAAACGATTTTAAATTGTATTTTTATCCTATTCTTTCCCTCTCCAAAGCTCTTCGAGATCATTTCTACCTCCATACACCCTGAATTTAAGTTATTTCTAAACAAACAAAAATTCAATACAAAAGCCCCCCCAAAAAACTCAGAAAACAAAATGAAACAGTACACCCCCCCAAAAAAAACTCTATCAAAGTAAAAGCACACAAACAGAACCTGTGGAGCCCATTGTGTGTTGGTTCACTATTCTTGAACATGAGGCTTGACCTGCAGTGGTTGATATACCCAGTGTCAGTCAATGGAGAAAACATACAAGTGTCAGTTCAGTTGTTAACATTTACTAGGGTGGATAGGTTTTCATTCATTCATTCATCTTTTAAAATATAGTAAAATAAAATATAGAACAAATATTATCACACCAAAATTGGAAACAAACAAACAAACAAACAGGAGGAAATAGGCCAAGAGAAGGCATAAGAATCAGAGTCCTACTTGTTTACACACTCAAAATCCTATAAAAACACTAACCTGTGAAAGGGTTAGACTAATTTTGTAACCTATATGTCTTCTAAAGCCTATAGTTTTGAGTTTTAGGTCCAGGTTAAGCTGAAGCCTCTTAGTACCTTTCCAGAGAACAGAGGAATGTGACCCTATCTGTGAGGACAGATATAAAAAAAGGAAGCAAGCAATGACCTTCACTCAGCAAAAAGAACGACCAGACCCTTGTCTTCAATATAGTGTTTCTTAGCAACCAACCCAGATGGCCTCAATCCTTCTTCTGAGTAGCTCCTGACCTTCAGCCAAAAGTCTGCAGCCACTAATCTTCAAGGATGAGCTAACCACCCCACCTTCAATTGCAGCTGCATCCACACTTGGCAGGACTGGCCAAGCTTGAGCACCTAAGACTAACCAATTATCTTACTTTATAGCTTCCTCATCCAACCCTAAATTGCCAAAACTGCAACTTCAAATTTCCCACGATTTTTCTTTTAAAAACCTAAAGACCTTTGTCTCCCGGTGCCACTCTTTGCTGACCGGCAGGGGTGACCCCATTGCGCAATGGTTAATAAACCTCTTACTTTTGCAAGGAGTCGTGGTCTGTGGGGTTGTAAGACCTGGGGTCTCACAGCTCAGGAGTTTAAGATCTCACCCTTCCCAGAAACTCTCACAGACCATGCAACTCATTACAAAAGCAAGAGGTTTAATTTAACCATTGCGCAATGGGGTCACCCCTGCCGGTCAGCAAAGAGTGGCCCCAGGAGACAAAGGCTTTAGGTTTTTAAAAGAAAAATTACAGGAAATTTGAAGTTGCAGTTTTGGCAATTTAGGATTGGATGAGGAAGCCATAAAGCAAGATAATTGGTTAGTCTTAGGTGCTCAAGCTTGGCCAGTCCTGCCAAGTGTGGATGCAGCTGCAATTGAAGGTGGGGTGGTTAGCTCATCCTTGAAGATTTGGCTGGAGGTCAGGAGCTACTCAGAAGAAGGATTGAGGCCATCTGGGTTGGTTGCTAAGAAACACTATATTGAAGACAAGGGTCTGGTCGTTCTTTTTGCTGAGTGAAGGTCATTGCTTACTTCCTTTTTTTATATCTGTCCTCACAGATAGGGTCACATTCCTCCATTCTCTGGAAAGGTACTAAGAGGCTTTAGCTTAACCTGGACCTAAAACTCAAAACTATAGGCTTTAGAAGACATACAGGTTACAAAGTTAGTCTAACCCTTTCAGGGGTTTCTGGGAAGGGCGCAATCTTGAACTCCTGAGCTGTGAGACCCCAGGTCTTACACCTGGCATTGGTATAATGTTTTTTTTTTTGTTTTTTTTTTGTTTGTTTGTTTTTTAATGTATACACCTTACCCTTGTTCATTCAAATACTGATTTCTCCCCCACCCCACCCCCAACGCTCTGGTTTCAATCTGGATATTGCATTGTGATATTCATTCTAAGCATCCTGTCTCAACTTTTGTATAAACAGGAAATAAAGCAACTAGACACAAGGTTGAGCAGGGAGGAGCCAGAGGACAGGAAAGAGGGGAGGAGCCAGAAGCCAGGAGAGGAGTAGGAGGAGAAGGAGGAGGAGGGGCGAGAGGACAGTGAGGAGAGCAGAGCTGGAGGAGAGATCTTGGAGGACATGGAGCATGAACCAGACCTAAGATTTCACAAAAAGCAAGTATAATGTGGGAAATCTAAATGTTAGGAAACTGAGGGCTTGGAGGTTTAGGAGGGAGTAAATATTGCCCAGCATTGTGTTCTAGGTTAACTAAAAACCCAATCTCTGTGTGGTGATTTGGTTATACAGCTGTTTAAGATTAACAGCAAGCTTTACTAGAAGATAAACCAATAGTAAATATTACTCACTGCCTACAACAACCTGGGATCCATAATACACAACTGGAGGAGCTGGTGTAGACCCATGAAGCCCTGTGCATGCTGCTTCAGTCTCTTTGAGTTCATATGAGCTTTGCTCATGTTTATTAAGAGGGCTTTGTTTTCTTGGTGTCTATGTCCCTTTTGGTTCTTACATTCTTCCTGAGTTCCTTTCTGTTGGGTTCCCTGAGCTCTGAGATGAGGGAGTTGAAGGAGACATACCTTTAGGACTGAGTTTTCCGAAGTCCCTCAATCACTGCATAATGCCTTGCTGTGTATGTGTTGCCCTGTCTGGTTCTTTGGATAGTGTAGTAGCTGTGTGTATGCCTGTCTGTTTTTAGGTATTTTGAGCTATACTTAAGAATGGGGGTGGGCTACGGGTGACAGCAAAGGGAGTTCCCAAGAGGAAAGAATACAGGGTGTGCTACCAGAATCTTCTCAGTTCTCTGGCACTGGGGCCAGAGAGTGAGGGGAGGTCACAGCAGAAAGTCTGCAATAGATAAGGGCTAGCCTGGGGGATTGAACTTGGAAGAGGAGGTGAAACTGTGCAGTTAGCCTTCCTGCTTAGCTTGCTGCAATGCATTGTGGGTTCCAAGAGAATGGCTGATGGAGTCATGACTGATATAGAGCTATAGAGTGGGGGGAAGAAGTTTGGAGAGGAAGATCTGTGTGATCTGATCAGGGAGGTTGTCAGCTAGAGGAGGGAAGGAAGGAGGCTACCATGGGTGGTTTGTCACAGAGCTGGGCATAAAACTAAGGAATTGTTTTTTTGAGGAGCTAAGAAAAAGATAAAGATCTTCAATTAACCTACCTGATTCCCTGGCTGAAGTGACCTGTGGGTTCCCAGGTAGTCACTTAGAATTTCTTCACGGTTATTCCATTTGGTCATAATTCAATTCATTTGTTTCTATTTACTTTCCATGTTGTGTTCCTTGTATTTACAGCACTTTAATTTAACTTAATTTTGAGTAGTATATTAAGCATTGTTATGGAGATTTAAATAGGAAAGCTGAACCAAAAAGTATAATTAGAGAATTGCCTAAAGATTCCCAGTGAGTGTCTTCTGGAGCTAGAGGGTGGGACGAAGCAACTATTGGGCTGAGGGAGATTCAGAGAATATCTGTGAGATTCACTGGAAATGATGTGGGAGAACGCTCTGCGAGAGGTGGTCTGCTGCAGAGCTGAGGTAAGACAGGGAGCGAAGGTCTGAAGTCATCCTACCTGCTTCTCTGCCTGGAGTGCTGAACTGTTTTATTTTCAGAGAAGTTTGACATTAATAGACACTATGGCACTGTGTGCTTTCTGTCACAGTTATTTGGAGTGGAAATAATATCTAGTATATATTTGGTTCCATGGACTTCAGCTCCAGGGCATAGCCCTAAAATTAGCATTTGCAAAATCATTCCTAAACTCAGTTACACTTATGAAGATGACTTCTTTGCAAGGATGAAACATAGCTGTTGGGGGTTTTCTTAAGCAATAAAAAGAGAGACTTCCATTGCAGGGGAAAACGTGAGGATAAAAACCAAACCTGGAAAAAAATCAGGGAATCAGAATATGGGGCTTCTGGAAAAGTGTGATCATCCTTGCCAACCCTCTGCACTCAGAACTCTCACAATATTCCAGCAAAGGTGAGAAAGATTGCTAGACTATCATTCGTGATGCTGTGACTACAAAAGGAACACAGAGTTCACACCACATGGACAAGTTCTGTAAGCGATTAAACTCCTTAAGTGGGCTTCACTACCTGCTTCCTTCCATGTGGTCTCTGTAAAAGAAATAGAAGATAGGTATTATTTCTCACAGCTCAGAATAAACCATTTATAAGCCAGAACTGAGAATATATATATATATATATATATATATATATATATATATATGTATGTATATATATATATATAGTTTATTCTAGAATAAGAGTTTTGCAGCCCTTGCTCTCCTTGACATGTTGTATAACACAAACAAAAATTAAATCACCTTTAAACATTTACTTCTATTATTTCATATTTATTATTTCAATCTTGGCCTGTTATGATTCTTATCGGGTTCTGGTTTCCAAGAGGCCCATAAAGAGCCCTTATTTATGTGTGCCCGAGATGGAAACCCATTTAAATATGTTTTAATAAGTAATTCCTATCTTTAAAGATCATCTTCTCTTCTTGTTACAAGAAAGAAAGAAAGAAAGAAAGAAAGAAAGAAAGAAAGAAAGAAAG
>NW_026596109.1:17608407-17749012 GCF_907164565.1 Psammomys obesus | reverse complement strand
AAGAAAGAAAGAAAGAAAGAAAGAAAGAAAGAAAGAAAGAAAGAAAGAAAGAAAGAAAGAAAGAAAGAAAAAAGTTAGTTAAAGTGGAGCAAACCTTTTTTGGGTGCAAAGAAATGCTCTGGGGTGCTTGCTCTGCAGACAGCCCCAGTGTGTCTTAGAAACACATCTTTGTCAGGAATGTGGTGGGAGACATCCTGCTGTAGAAACTCCTTTATCTTGATGTTGGAGATCATCGTGCTCTTCTCTCTGCTGTGAGCATCTCCGGCAAGATCTCAAAACTAAAGTGCGCATCACATCACCTTGTCCATCACGGTTTTGCTCCTATCTTTAAGGAGCACACAGACTATCTGAATTAAAGAAAAGAAAACTAACGATGGATAATTTTCCATTTTAAATTGTTTGGTATGAAAGAAAAAAAAAGAAAAACAACAAAACTAACTACAGCAATTATTAAAAGTATTTATAAATGAAGAATCCAAAATGCTACAAAATTAAACCATTTGCCTGAAGACAAACTGTATGTTTAAGCTTTCACAGTTTTGTCATAAAAAACACAAAAATACATTTGAATAGATTAGTGGATAGAACAAATGTGGAGATTAAAGAAAGGCTGACATTAAAGAGAGACCTGGGCCATGATTTTCTAAGGAGTTTTACCCTTGCTTGTCATATTTAAAAAAAACACAGGGGCTGGAGAGATGGCTCAGCCTTAACGGGCCAGGCTTACCACATGTAGAGATATATATGAAAGCAGAGCGCAGACTCCTAAGGCAGTGATCAATGGGAAAGTAGGATCTAAATCAGTAACTATGCCGCTTGCTCTTAGTCATAAATATTCAGTATACCTTTAGCAGTATAACTTGCATGGTATGGAATGCATGATATCAGTGTCAGGGTCTCCTTTTGTTACTGACTAACTAGTAAATAGCTGTAAAGTCATTGCACTTCTTTAGAGTCTCTCTCAAAATAGCAAGTTTTTTTTTTCTTTTTGGAATTATATTGAGTATTGAAGAATATCATACTATACTGTGTAAGCTATAAAAAGAATATACACAAAAGGTGTGATTCATTAAGCTTTATGTTTGTTTAAAGTAATTTATAAACAGCAGTAAAGGACATAGAACATTTATATTTTATGTCTCCTATGGACAGGAATACCAGTATTAAAGAATATTGTTAACATCTTTTGTTTATTGCTCTGTTTTCTACTTGACTAGGAACTTAGTAAGATTTGGCTATATTATTTTCTTCCCTTCAATTATAACATAAAAATGTCGCTGATACTATGTACTCTTACCTAAATATTGACTATTAAATTAGATGGAAATTATAGTAAAAGAAACTTGCATGTTCCAAATATATCTTCGTTTTCATTCTAAATAAAGCTGACTTTTCTAATTGACTCTTACACACTGAATACAATTTAATTTCCTTGAAAGCTTTATTCATACTTGAGAAAAAAGTACTGCTCTAGGTTAGCAATGAGGGTTGGTAGGAGGTTGGTAGGCGTTAGGGAATACATGTAATGGAAGTTTTGGCTTTTTTGTAAACTCAGCTATGTTATGTAAATGTTTTTGTTTTAATCCCAAGTGTGGGATTTTAATTGAGCTGTGGATTTTCCACAGCTGTTAATTCTCTTGTGCTGGGTGCGGTTTGCCAGTTGGTAACAGCCTTCTATGTGCAGCAAGGAGAGGGGCGTGGTCTAGGACTCTGATATAAATGAGAGCCCAGAAAAGGAAGGTGTGCATGTGGTATGGCCATTGATATTGACCTGTGGAGAGTAGCAGTTTGGAGAGACCCCAGAGATGGATGGTGTGGTGTTTTTTTTTTTTTTTTAATCTTTTTTTTAAATTTTATTATTAGTTACATTTTATTAACTCTGTATCCCAGCTGTATCCGCTCCCTCATTCCCTCCTTATCCCACCCTCCCTCCCTTATCTCCTCCCTGCCCCTTTCCAAGTCCACTGATTGGGGAGGACCATCTCCCTTTTCATCTGACCCTGTTTTATCAGGTATCTTCAGGACTGGCTGCAAAGTCCTCCTCTGTGGCCTAGGAGGACTGCTCCTCCCTTGGGGGGTGGGGAGGTTAAAGAGCCCGCCATTGAGTTCATGTCAGAAATAGTCCCTGTTCCCCTTATTAGAGAAAAACCTATTGGTTACTGAGCTACCACAGGCTACATCTGAGCAGAGGTTCTAGGTTATATCCATACATGGTACTTGGTGGAGTGTCAGTCTCAGAAAAGACCCTGTGCCCAGATATATTTGGTTCTTGTGGAGCTCCTGTCCTCTCCACGTCATACTAATTCCCACTTCTTTCATATGATTCCCTGCACTCTGCCAAAGGTTTGGTTATGAGTCTTAGTATCTGCCTTAATACACTGCTAGGTAGAATCTTTCAGAGGCCCTCAGATGCAAATCAAAACGACCCTGTGATTTCACCTTACACCCATCAAAATGGCTAAAATCCTGGTGGTTTGTAAGAGGCAGATATAAAGAAATGCTTAGCACAGTGGCTTGAAGAAGACTGCTTGTTGCATCTGCTGCTGACTGAGATTGGTAGAAAACGCTAAAAGGACCCCGCGATCATAAACAACTGGGAGAAGTAAAGCAGCTCTCTCTCCCTACTAACCTTCTCTCTCCTGCCTAAAGTTGGGAGGTTGGACGGGAGATAGAGGCCTGAACACCCCCCCCCCCAAATAAAATAGAGTTTTAAAAACGAGCCCTACAGGTAGGTGGCACCCAACATGTTTGGTAAGATAAAAAGGGCTAATAAGTGACATCCAGACCTGGCTTAGGAATAACGGGGACCTTGGGTTCTGGTGCTGTAGAAGTGATGGCAGGTTAGGAAGGAGTAAATATGCTATTTGAAGGTGTCAGCACAAGGCTTATAAGAAGCAGCTGCTGCCGGCTTTTCTCCTGAGGTTCTTCCAGATAAAATTTTCTGTTTTTGCTTTGCTTTCTTTCTGTATTCCGTTTTTAAAAAGATTGGAAGAATGACTGATATGATATGAAAACTGAACGTGTCACTAAATTCTCTAGTTTTGGAAAGTATTGCGGAGTTGGCAGTACAACAATAGAGTTTGTAAGTAGAGATGGAAGCACTTGGGAAGCAAATAAAGAAAGAAAAGTTTTCAGACCCAGCAACAAAAAAACAGGAATTCCCTGATCTTGCTACCCAACCTTACTCCATGGGCAAGGTGCTCAAGGAACCTGCAGAGGGCAGGGAAGAAAAGGAAGCCAAACAGGCCAAAAGGTCACTGTATCCAAGAGCTCCACTAGAGGAGCTGCCTGGGGCTACACCTGTAGCATCAGCTTTTACAGTCTACATGCAACATCTGCCTGCTAAGGATGGCGCTGAGGCTTACAATGAGATGACATGGTATCTAGTAGATTTAAAGCATTTTAAAGAGGCTCTTGTACAGTATGGAATGCATTCAAAATTCATTAAACAAATGATAAGTAACTGAGCTATGCAAAATAGACTTATTCCCCAAGACTGGAAAGGGTTGTGTCAGCTGTGCTAATAGCTGGTCAGAAGTTATAATGGTTATCATGGTGGAGAAATGAAGCCACGAAAATAGAACAACAAAATATAACAAGGGGAATAAATGTTGTTAAAGATCAGCTGTTTGGTGAAGGGCATTATGCTGACCTACAAGAACAAATCTGTTCTGACAGTGTAGTAAATGAACAGTGTCATCTTGCAGCCTTAAGAGCTTGGGGCATGGTTGAGAAGCCTGGTAAAATAACCACCTCATTTATTAAGGTTATTAAAGGCCTTGGAGAAGCCTTCACCAACTTCTTACAGAGATTGTGTTCAGCTCTAAATAAAGCTGTATCAGACCCTGAGACCAGGCAGGTATTGACACAGATCATGGCTTATGAGAATGCAAATACTGATTGTAAGAGAGTACTTAGGTCATTAAAAGCATGAGCAGCCCCAATAGATAGAAGGAATCAGAGAGACAACTGGTATTGACTCTCAGGAACATTATGAAAATATCATAGGATAAGCTATAAGAGAAGTATCGGAAATCAAAATGCCTGGTACTTTAATTGTGGTGAATTTGGCCATTTCCAAAGAAATTATAAGGCTAGAAGCTTCAAAGATCAAAACAGAATGATCAAAGATTGAAGATCAAACTTGGAGAATTCCAGTAATTTCACTCAATGAAGGTAAGTGCCTGTCAGCTCCAGGCCTCACAGTAAAAAAAAGAAAAAAGCAGCCTTCCTTCTTTGGTCAGCCAAAAATGACAAACAGGCAGGAATAGCAAAACTAACAATTGCTGATCTTTAGAAACTGCTAAACTTACTCCTCATAATACAGATTTAACTTTGTTATTTTTGCAATTGCAACAGGCCAACAGAAATAGACACGATCCATTATATATTACTCATATTTGGTCTCAGGTTTGCCAGGTCCATTGGCAGGAGGAAATGAGGAAACTGATCAATTACTAATAAATAGTCAATGTGTTAGAAGCCTCAAATTTTCATGAAAAACACCACATTAACAGTAAAGGTTTAAAGAAAAAAAAATCTATCACTTGGTAAAAAGCGAAAGAATTAATTTTTAAAATGTCCTACATGTTCTCTGTATGATCAAACTCCATTACCTGCCGGAAGGAACCCTGGGAATACCACAAAAAATAAAATCTGGCAGGTGGATGTGTTTTGTTTTGCAGAATTCGGAAGGTAAATGTACATACATCACACCATAGATACATATTCAGGGTTTCAATAAGAAAATGCTTTAAGTTCTGAGAAGGCTCATTGTGCACATTTATTGGAAATAGCAATTATGGGGATTCCTGCACAAATTAAGACTGATAACACTCCTGCATACGTGTCCGGCAAGATGAAACAATTCTTTGCATATTATAAAATAAAGAACACTGCTGGTGTACCACACAATCCTGCTGTAGAAAAGGTAATCATATTTTAAAAGAGATGTTTGTAAAACAAAAAGAAAGAACAAAGACCCCCAGGGATATGCTAAATATGCATTGTTAGCTCTAAATATTCTTTTTTTTTCTTTTTTTTGAATTTTTTAAATTAATTACATTTTATTTACTTTGTATCCCCCCTGTGGTTCCCTCCCTTTCCCCCTCCCAATCACTTCCTTTCTCCTCCTCCTCCACGCATGCTCCTCCCCAAGTCCACTGTAGGGGAGGTCTTTTCCTTCCTTCTGATGCCAGTCTGTTAGGTCTCATGAGGACTGGCTGCTTTGTCTTCCTCTGTGGCCTGGTAAAGCTGCTCTCCCCATCAGGGGGAGGTGATCAAAGAGCAGCCAATCAGTTCATGTCAGAGACAGTTCCTGTTCCCATTATTCTTAATGGTGAAAAAGAAACATCAGTAGCTGAGAGACTTTGGGTTATAGGAAAAAAAAAAAAACTGTAGAATTATATCAAGCTATTCGCTTTAAGGACGTGTTGACAGTAGAATAGAAGCATGCAACAGTTTTGAAATGGTGACATGGCGACGCTGATGTATATCTACAAGGGATGAAAAAAAATACGGTTACCAACAAAACTTATAATAAAGATTAGATTTGATCAGGGAAGACCCACTAAAACCTGAATGTCTTTGCATGGCAAATTAATCTCATTGGCTACCTGGTCCGCATTTTGCAGAAATGTGCTTATATAATACCTCTAAAAGTTTGTTTATTTTCAGAGCAAAAGATCAGAAAACAACGAAGAAGTAAGTAGCCCAGATGATTCAGCCTCACAAGACTGCCTCAGTTACCATTTCCTCAAAAATCTACAGACAAGTGAAATTCAAAAGGGCTAGCCCAGGCTGCAAGATGTCAGGGACAAGTGTATCTGAGGAACAGAAGATCTGAAACTCTAAAACTTGCGAGTGGCTGGGCAGCTAAAGCCATACTTTGAGGATCCCTGGGCTAGAGGGAAGACTGGACAGATTGGACAGATTGGATCCTGCTCAGCCTGGACATCTCCGGGGTCTGAGAGTGTCGAACTGTTGACCCCCTACACTTTCGCTTGTCCCTGGAGCAGAGGTATGGACCTCCCTGCTCTAGCAACCAAAGAGCAGACCCCACACACCGATCCCCTACACTTTCACTTGCCACTGGAAGCGAGCACTTAGCCCCAGGTCCCTTCTCTCTGCTCTAGCAGCCAAACCGTGGGCACTACCTCCTATCCTGTGGGCACAAATCTGAGAGTAGAGTAGAGAACCTTGGGCCCTTGTGCGTGAGTCCACCTGAGAGTGAGAGCCTCATTCCTAAGGATCCTCTGAGCTAGCAGTCAGACACTGGATCCTACCCACACCCTCACTGTGGGCGCCATCAGCGTCCCTGTGACAAGGCTGCCCACACCGAAGCTCCTGTTCTGGGTCTCCCAGCAGAGCCCAGGCAAACAATTCCTGGAACCAAAATGGCACAGTCCAGACAGAGCTGAGTGCCTGGAGCACAGTACAGGCTTGCGGGCCAGTGAGCCATTCAGGCCACCTGTGCACATCTACTGAGCCCGCAAACCATGCCTGTGCCCTGTGCTTATGCTTCACCCTTCCAGGCGTGTACACGCCCTCGTACGTGGTCCTTCAAGACACACTTCCAAGCTTGCTCCCATGCTTGTGCGCATGCGCCTGTGCCATTTTTCCTTAGCTGCCTCTGAAACACCAATATCCACTCTCAAACCATGGATCTCTTTCATCCTCCTGAAGAATGCTCCAGACTCCAGAGACAGGCAGACCCAGTCTGCAGTACAGGCTTGAGGAACAAACAGCAAAGACTACGACCAATGAGAGGCTAGAGGCCTGGCGTAAGAACATATCCAAGAAAAATAATGACATCCTGCCTTCACCAGCAACCTCAAAAATCAATGGATATTTTAATTCATCGGAAACACAGGAAAACGATCTTAAATCCATGCTTATCCAGTTATTAAAGGCACATAAAGAGGAAACAAACAAAGCTTGCAAAGAATTACAGGCGATTACAGCCAAACAAATAAAGGCACATAAGGAGGAAATGAACAAAAAATAAAGACCATCATGGACAGACAGGAATCCAAATACAAACAGATGAAGGAAATGGTGCAAGATATAAAAATAAAATTAGAATCAATAAAGAAAACACACAGCAGACACTGATACCCCAACCAAGGACCATGCATGATGATAACCTAGAACCTCTGCACAGATGTAGCCCATGGCAGCTCAGGGTCCAAGTGGGTTCCATAGTAAGGGAAACAGGGATGGTCTCTGACATGAACTCAGTGGCTGGCTCTTTGATCACCTCCCTGAGGGGTGGGGGAGAACTGCCTTAACAGTTCACAGAAGAAAACAATGCAGCCAGTCCTGATGAGACCTGATAGGCTAGGATCAGATGGAAGGGGAGGAGGTCCTCCCCTATCAGTGGACTTAGCGACAAGGGAAGAGATGAGGGAGGGTGAAATTGGGTGGGAATGAGGGAGGAGACTACAGCTGGGACACAAAGCAAATAAAATATAATTAATGTAGAAAATAAAAATATAATTTAAAAAAGACCTGGAGGTGACAGGAGTTCCACAAGGAGAACAATAGAACCAAAATATTTGGTCCCAGGGGGTTCTGCAGTGACTGACATTCCAACCAAGGACCATGCACAGAGAGGACTTACCCCCATATGTAGTCTATAGGCAGCTCAGTCGCCAAGTGGCTGCACTAGTAAGGAGAGCAGGGGCTGTCTCTAAAATGAACTCAGTGGCAGGCTCTTTGATTACCTCCCCCTGGTGGGTGCAGCCTTGCTAGGCCACAGAGAAAGACAATGCAGCCAGTTCTGATGAGACTTGATAGGCTAGGGTCAGATGGAAGGGGAAAAAGACCTCCCCTATCAGTGAGGTAGGGGAGGGACATAGGGGGAGAAGTGGGAGGGAGGGTGGGACTGGAAGAAGATAAGGGAGGGGACTACAGCTGGTGTACAAAGTGTGAATAAATTGTAATGAATAATAAAAAATAATGATTAATATTTTTAAAAGGCTAGCACAAATGATCTGTCACAGAGATTAGACAGACACATGCAGACTAGACAGAAAACACAGAGACTGGACAGAAATCTCAGAGACTGGACATTAAAAGATACAGCTTGCTTTTCCACTGCTTGGCCAATATTCTAATTTTTTAAGGGTACCTGAAAAGATTTTTTTTTTCTTTAGACAGCAAGAAATAATTTTAAAGACATGAGAACCACATTGGTCATTTGGTGGGTCACTGACTGGACATGATTAAAGAAAAAAAATAAAGTAAAAGTTAGAATCAGGCATCTCTTTCTCCCCTCTATCCTTTTTATCTTATTTTTCTCTCTTAGAAAGGAAGGACACAGGGAATGACAAAAGAAAAAAGGGAGGATATAGGATTATAGGATAAGGGGTAGATTATTGAATCTACTAGTGACAAATATTATGTATTGATATGGACTATGGCGTATTGATAGAAATCTAAGATTGCTTTGTTTAACTTTTGTTTAATGTATTTATGTTAATGCACATATGTAACTTATCTGAAAATGTGATGTAAAGTCCTAGTCTTATGAAAGCTAACATTGCAAACTGCTTACAATGATTGGAGATACAAATTAGTAGTCACTCACCTATAAATAATCTTACTTGTAGTCTTATTAGATACTAGTTTGATTGATTACAGAAATGAGCTTTATTTAGTCTCTTGTATATGTTTTCAAGATTAAGTAGATAAGACATAGTTAGAAACAAGCAACATTGCTAGATAGATAGATAGATAGATAGATAGATAGATAGATAGATAGATAGACAGAAATGATTATGCACTATATAATGGAAATAGGTGAGCCTCAAACACTTCAGAGACCTACAGAATACTGCAATTAAAGATATTTTAATAATAAAAAGCTTTTCTGACAGAGAGACACATCTGCTCCTGCCTGATACCTCCTCAAATCTACTTCAAAGAAGATGATGGACACCAAAGGGAAAAAAAAAAAAATTGTGGCAATGTAGCCACTGGGAGGGGAGGGTGCGGAGAACTGTCCTTCACCTGCTGATAGCAGGGAGTCTGAGCAAACTGTGAACAAGCAGGACGCTGAAAAATTGAGTGTCCAGCTTTGCAGAGACTAAGTGGTCAGTCCTTCAAAATTCTTGGGTAACAGAAAAGTCTGTCAGATATTCTGGGATGGTAGGCTAAAAACAGATTCCCCAATGACATGGAGAAGCCATTGGTGACTGTCCTGGCACTGAACCTTCTCTGTTATTTCTACAGTTCTGCAAGCTGTTTGCTCTGTGCTACCTACATACTTAGGTAATATTATTTCCTTCTAAGGTCTCTGATGAGGTTGAAGACTAAATGGAAGTTTTGGTTTCTTCTTAAACTCAGTTATATCATTTAAATATGCTTTTGTTTTAATCCCAAGTGGGATTTACTTGGGCTTTAGTTTGTCCACACCTTTTAATTGTCTGGTGCAGGGAGTGGCTTCTGTCAGCTGGCAATGGCCTTCCATGTAAGGAAAGGAGAGAGGTGTGGTCTAGAGCTTGGAGGATGTAAAGTGAGAGCCCAGAAAGAGAAGGTGTGGCCTGTGGTGTGGCCAGTGTTGTTGGCATGTGGCACGCAGCAGTCTGGAGAGACCCAAGAGATGGATGGTGTGGCCATTTGGAGCAGAAGACGAGGAATGCTTCAGGGCACAGCGGCTTGAAGAATACTACTAGCTGAGTCTGCTGTGGATGGAGATTGGTACAGAGCCCTAAAAGGACCTCTAGAGCCTAAACAACTGGAAGAAGTAAAGGATCCCTCTCTCCTCACTAACCTTCTCTCCCCTACCTAGGACTGGGAGATTGGAAGGATGTTAAGGACTAAACACCCTAAATCCTAAATAAAGAAGAATTTTTAAAACAAGCACTACAGATACATAGGTTTCACTCTCGAGAAGAGCAATGAGAATATCTGAGGATGAAGAGACTCTAATGATGGTGAAACATATATTAATTAAGAACGTATTATAGTCAAAATTTTCTAGTGTCACTTGCCTGGATCACTCTAATGCATCCTGATGGGCTAAGCTGCTTTAATACTGCGTTCCCACACATGCTGACCTTTGAGTCTGGTCTCTGGAATCTGATTCCCAGGAATCTGAATGGGTTCCATTGCCACTCATTCCCTTTCCCCGATTCCTGATCCCCACAACAAATATATCATATAGTTAAAATTAAATTAAGCCCAGTTTATTGACAAAAATTCCAATGCATAGTGGCTTAGTAAACTATTCATTTAATACATTTAGGACTTGAGACATAATCACCACAAAACATGAACTAGTGGGTTTTGGCTGAGAAGAACAGTAGTAAGAGTTGTTATTCCCTGTCCTGGGTGGTAATACATACATGAGTTCACTGTCTCAAATCAGCATTCATAAAATGTGAAACATCTTAGTGGTAGTAATAATGAATAAGCATATGAAAACTGAAATAACAAAGAGTTATTGAGGAAAATGGGGTTTGTAACAAGGAGCGGGAGTGGTGAATTCTTTATAGCAGTCTTCCAGCTGGATATGGAATAGCAGCCAACAAATGAAGCTATACAGGCACTTTAACTTCTCCAGTTGAGAAACACTGAACATGGAAAGGACCCCACTAACAGGAACACCCCAAGACACTACAGTTCTTGGTGCTCACTGATGGCCTTAGGGTCATCACTTCTGTTTGTGTGTAGTTCAGAAACTAAGAGTTCTGTTCAAACTGAAACCTTGCTGTTGTTCTCTTCCTTTGTCAAGCCTGAACAGAATGCCAGGGAGTAAGTGGAACTTGTGGTCTTCTGCACTTACCTTCTGAATTGTCCTATGACTCATATGAGCTTATAGCAAGAACAAGCTAGGCAGTGGGCCACAGTTTTGAGAAGCTCCAAAGTTAAGTGTTTCCTGTCACCAACAGCCTTTTTAGCATACAATCCCCATTGTTTATCTTTGCTATTAGAATGTTTGCATATTCATGTTTTCAGGGACAATTCCAACAGAAATACTCTCTCTTTCGAACATATAAGTACAATATATGTACAATATATAAGTACAATATATAAGTACAATAAGATGTCAAAACATGAACACTACTTTTTAATTAAGACGTGTAAGAGTTATCTTTGACCTTTTACTAAAGAATATGAGAAAAGCATAATTATACTGTATGCATTTATTTTTTCCATCAGTGAAGAACTATTGTCAATGAGAAGATATATATATATATATATATATATATATATATATATATATATATATATATAACCATATAGATTAAGGCCCTAGCAAATGGCAATCATTAAAGGATTCAAGTTCTGATTCCTCTAACATACTAACGTATAGGCAAGCTGCCCATTTCCCTTTGTTTGTCCTAGTTTTACAGCACTGATGACTACATATTGGATTGGGAGAGCACACAGCGGGACCAGTCAACAGGAATTACCTGGTGGGACACTCATTGCTACATGCCTTTCCCACAACAGTACTCTGGAGCTTTCCTATCTGTTTTGTTTTGCATACATCTACTAAAACCTGTACATCTAAAGAAACTAAGCAAGAGAGAGGACCCTGACTAAAATGCTCAATCCCCATCCTGGAAGGCAATGAGGCTGGACATCAGAAGATGAAGAAAACAGGAAACAACCTAGGAACCTGCCACAGAGGGCCTCTGAAAGGCTCTGCCCTGCAGACAATCAAAGCAGACACTGAGACTTATGGCCAACTGTCGGGCAGAGTGCACGGAATCTTATGTAAGAAGTGGGAAATAGTAAGAGCTGGAGGGGACGGGAACCACACAAGGAGAGCAACAGAATCAGAAAACTTGAACACAGGGAACTTCCCAGAGACTCATACTCCAACCAAGGTCTATTAATGGAGATAACCTAGAAATCCTGCACAGATGTAGCACATGATAGTTCAGTGTTTTCTTGTTTTTTTAAGAACTTGAATTACTCCAGGTCCTCCTTCTTGCTTAGCTTCTTTAGGTGTACAGATTTTAGTGTGTTTATCCTATATTATAGGTCTAGTACCCACTTATAAGTGAGTATATACCATGTGTGTCTTTCTGCTTCTGGGATTCCTCACTCAGGATGATCTTTTCTAGGTCCCACCATTTGCATGCAAATTTCATGAGTTCCTTGGTTTTAATTGCTGAGTAGTATTCCAGTGTGTAAATGTACCACAATTTCTGTATCCATTCCTTCGTTGAGGGACATCTGGGTTGTTTCCAAGTTCTGACTATTGCAAATAACGCTGCGAACATGTTTGAACAAATGTCCTTGTTGTGTACTTGAGCATAGTTTGGGTATATGCCTAGGAATGGTATAGCTGGATCTTGAGGAAGCAGTATTCCTAATTGTTTGAGAAAGCGCCAGATTGATTTCCAAAGTGGTTGTACCTAGCAGTGTATTAAAGCAGATGGTGAGACTCATGACGAAACTTTGGGCGGTGTGCAGGGAATCATATAAAAGAAGAGAGAGTAAGTAAGACCTGGAGAGAACAGGAGATCCACAAGGTCCAAATATATCTGGGCACAAGGGCTTGTCTGAGACTGATTCTCCAACCAAGGAACATGCGTGGATATAACCTAGAACCCCTACTCAGACGTAACCCATGGCAGTTCAATCTCCAAGTGGATGCCCTAGTAAGGAGAACAGGGACTGTCTCTGACATGAACTTGTTGGCTAGCTCTTTGACCTCCCCACCCCCCATGGGAGGAGCAGCCTAGCAAGGCCACAGAGGAGGACATTGCAGCCAGTCCTGGTGAGACTTGATATGCTAGGGACAGATGGAAGGGGAGGAGGACCTCTCCTATCAGTGGACTTAGAGAGGGACAGGGAGGAGATGAGGGAGGAAGAGAGTGGGATTGGGAGGGAATGAAGGAGGGGGCTACAGCTGGGATATAAAGTAAATAAACTGTAATTAATATAAAAAATAATATTTAATTAAAAAACATTCTGAACAGCTGAAAGAAAAGAACTTGAATTAAGGAACTAACATCACTTATCATGAACATGATATCAATTTTAAAAGTATATTTTCTCGTGCATAAACTACAGCTAATTATAAAAGTAATAGGAAAAATCCAAAGACTAGGAAACATAGATTCCTAGAGAAGAAAATTTAATTTATTAATGTATTGATTTGAATATTCTTTAATTTTATTTATTTATTTATTGAAAATTTTGCCTATTATATCCATCATCTTGTGCTTATTTCCCTGAATATATATTTGTACCTACTCAAGTGTGAATGTTGTTTTTTATTTCCTCAGATGAGGGGATGAGATGAGAGCCACCCCCAAGCCCTTCTAGCTCTTTCTGAACTCTCCCTGGCTCGTTCAGCTCAGCTGTTCTGGCCTAAACTCTTCTTCAAGCTGACCAATTCAAACTCTGCTTTTCTTGCTCCTGACTGAATTGCTCTACCTGGCCTCAAACTAATTCTGGCAATATGTTTTAATCTTCTGTCTCTTTCTCTTTCTCTGGCTTGATCTGTAACACCTGTGTGTAGCTTGTTCTCTGCATACTGTATAAAACTGTCCCAGTTTTTAAATAATTCTCTGTAAACCCTCTTCCCCTACGCTACTCTTATGCAGCCTCTCTTATTCTCTCCTGTTCTTGTGAAAATTGGGTATATATTTTTTCTGACTCAATCTCTCAAATCTTTCATCACTTTGCCTGCCCCTCAGTTAGACATCACTTTCAAACATGGATGCTTCATTCTATTAACTATCCTGGCCCTCATTATTTGAAATTAAATGTGTATACTAAGGACAGTTCTGTATTCCAGCCAGAGTAAAATTTTTCTACATTCAAAAGAATTCAAAATCCTAAGTAGATTGAATCGTACAAATTATTTGCTGACAAAAATTTACAATTTCAGGATGTATAAAGGAAGATCTGCTGGTCAATGCCAGTTTATCCACAGATTCAGGTTTGCTTTGTGGGCCCAAGTAGTTCCATCTGTTTAGAAAAAAAGAAATGGGTTATCAGAAGGTGAGAGGATCACGGTATTTATGCCACTCCCCGTTTGCCTCCACTGGTAACTTTCTTCAGTGACTCTATCTCCAACATGGCTTTTTCATAGGTGACCCCACCTTTTATGACTGTTCCTATCAGATAAAAACAGCTGTGTGACATTCCTGGAATAACCCTAACTTTCAGTTTCTGGAAGAACTGTATCCCCAACCTCGCCAAGTCCTTGCTCTTGTTAGTACTACAGCATCCTGTTTGTGTTCTACTCCCTATTCTTCTGTGAGTGTGATCATCTATGTCATGATTTATTTTATATTAAAAAACAGAGAGTGGGGACTGGAGAGATGGCTCAGGGGTTAAGAATACTGGCTGTTCTTCCAAAGGTCCTCAGTTCAATTCCTAGCAAACACATGGCGGCTCACAACCATCTATAATGAGATTGGGTGCCCTCTTCTGGTATGCAGGGACTCATGCAGGCAAAATTCTATATAAATAATAAAACAATTAAATTAAAGAGAGAGAGAGAGAGAGAGAGAGAGAGAGAGAGAGAGAGAGGGAGAGTGGGTATAATAACCTGGCTGGACTCTGATGCAAAGAATGCCAATTTAAAATAGCCTTGATAACAATATTCTTTTAAGAAAGAGAATCAGCCTGGGGCAGTTCAATTGGATGAGCATACAGAGGAGTTTGCAGACTGGTAACTTCTTATTCTGGTGGTGAGTTTGTTTGTCAGAAACTGGGTAGACTGAACGTTTACTCCTTTTTGTCTCTGTTCAATGACAACACATTAAGTACTGCATGGAAATGCCCTATGATGATATGCCTTGTTAGATTTCTAGTGTTAAGCACTTGGTCTTGACTGATTCACTTGTCAGATTATGAAACACTGATAAACGGAGGCTATAAGTACCAATGAAAGTTTGATCCTCCTCCACCTCCTCCTCTACCTCCTCATCCTCTTCTTCACCCTCCTCCACCTCCTCCTCCTCCTTTCCTCATTTGTTACAGTATCAGAACTCTGGCTCTGAATCCAGAAACACACAAAAATATCCCTTAATCAGTAAACACCACCATTTGTTTAATTGAACATGTTTATCAATATATAATGAGCAGCTAACTTCCCTGGGTTCACCTAATCTTTCCCTCAATGGGAAATTCTGGAATGAAATTTTTTGCTCTATTTAATTCACAGAGTATTTTTTAAAACATTATAAGGTTGTTATAGGTAAAACACTCCCTATGTTATCAATGATAATATGAGACTACATAAAATATATATAAAACATTGGATTTTTATGAAGTATAGCTTAAGTTAATAATTCATGACTGTCTAAGAGATGTGGACATTTTAGAAAGTATGGCTTGTCAGCTCACTGACCTAACTAGATTTAACTACAACATAATTTTCCTGTGTAAATTAAGACACTAATTGTTACACTTAGCTATCCAAAAGATTGGATATACTAAAGCCCAATTTTAGATAATAGGAAAGCCAAATAACTTAACCTATATGAAGCATATAAAATGTTTTATTAAAGTTCCTCTGACAGTAAGAATTTTTATAAGCAATAGGAATAAGATAGATAAAAGTAATACATAAGTTAACCAGAATTAATTACAAAATTATATATATTTAATAACTACTACATTTAAAGTACTTAATGAGCCAACTGTCAAATAGGAGCATAATAATATAGGAAAAGCATATGAAATAGAGAAAACAAATATCTAGATACCAGTGGTAATAAAAAGCGTACGAGAAAAATAATAAAAATTAGTGATCGAATGGAGAAAGAGTGATTAATTCTAATTTGAGGATTCAAGATCTTTAAAAGGGATGATACAAAGCTTTTATTTTGATGAGTTGATTGGTCTTTTTCTGGTGAATAAGCAAGGAAAAGGAATTTCAGGTGGAGAAAACAAGTAAACAAAGGCTTAAAGTATGAGAGCATATGGATCCTTCATAGGTATGTAAAAGTGAGTTGGACTGAAGAAAGAACAGAGGTGATTTGAACATAGGCTGGAAAGTTAAAAATACCCAATAAATGTGTAGTCCAGCATGCCAGCATATAGCATCTTCCATTAAATTTAGGAAATCACTTGCCACAGATAAAACTAGTATAAAATATATAATTTTAGTGACTTTGTCCAGAACTGACTAACATAAAGAGTTCTACAAGACAGTGTAACAAATACATATATTTAATAATTTAAAAATACACATCTAAGATCTTCTGGGACTGCCACAACTCGTGACCTGGAGAAATCAGGTCGACAATCAGATAGTTATGTAGGGTAAAGAGTTGAAATGTTGCCTTCCCAGTCCCTCATTGCGGAACTGAATAACAAGCTCCTTTATTCTGCCTTCTATTAAACCTTTGTCCTTTTCCACTCCTCTGAAAAAAAAATCATGGCATTTATAGCTATGTGATACAAGAGAAAATTAACATGTACTTGGGCATAAATTAAGTAAACAGAGAGACCACAGGAGACAAGGCACAGTCAGCTGATATGGGAAATGTCAACAAAGAAGAGAGTTCCTTTACTCCATCACCAATCATAAAAATTAAAAGCTGGGTACGGTGTGTGGCAAATGCCTATAATCCAAAGATTTGAAAAGTTAATACAGGACAGTCATGAGTTCAAGGTTACCATATCCTGTACAATGAGTCTGAAGCTAGCTTGTGCAAGAGAGAGAGAGAGAGAGAGAGAGAGAGAGAGAGAGAGAGGAGGAAGGGAGGGAGAGAGATATTCTCAAAAAAACTAAATGAGGTATTGGGTGGGAATGAGAGGTCTTTTTCAATCAGTGACGAGCAAGTACATTTGTATTTCCAATAACATTAACAGTGTCTGGCATAAAACGGAAAAGAAAGATTAGAAAGAAATGAAAAAATTGATGGAAGAGGAAGAGAGAAAGGAAAAATCAAATAAGGGAAGAAATAAGCAAAATAAAAGGAAAATTTGTCAATGGATTTTCAGTCACTAAATTCATGAATAGACAAATTTAAAAATGGAACAAACTAAAGTCTTAAATTTACATAAAAATAGTAGATTATTTTTCTCAAGATTGGGGTTTTTAAGATGCTGACAGTTCAGCCCTCATGAAACGTTTAGGAGGCCAGGATTATTCATTCAGCTCTGACACCATGACAGAGATCTAGTAAGACAAGAATGTTTGGTGAAGGAAGAAGTCACTGCATTCAGTGACACTTTGATGCGACCAACAGTATTTTGCAGTATGCAGATAGCTTATTGCTATCTGCTCCCAGAATGTTGAAAACATCAGCTCAGGCTCCTTGCAGCAATATGCTTTGTATTGTCATGGCTGCCAGCTAGAAATCCTAAGGAACATATTCATTAAAGTCAATAACAGCATTGTTTGCACAATACACACATTACAGGAAACGGAAATTTGAGTTTTCCCTCTACACCTCAGGGTGCTTCAACAGTAGCAGAAGACTTTTCAGATCTTGCCTTTACAAAAGAGTAGTTTTTGTATTGTCTGTATTGCCAGATAAATTAGGAATCATTGTGAAGAAAGTAAAAGGTATTCAAACAGAAATTTCCAATAATTATTCTTTGACAAGTCTATAAATCTCACCGGGGAAATTCAAGTTGAACAAAATGTCAAGTTGAAAAGAACTAAGTGTTCAGATTTCTAGTCAGCCAGCACAAGTCTACAAAACCATATATCAAGCTTATTAACCTTTTTAGATCATTTAAAGCCATATGCATAGATATAGATAGATAGGTAGGTAGGTGGATGGATGGATGGATGGATGGATGGATGGATGGATAATGCCTCATTAACAAAACTTAGTAATCTTAAGGATATCCAGTGCCTACCTACATCTTATGTGTATGTCAACTGACTGGGATTTACTTTCAAGACAGGCAATGGTGAATACAGCATAGTCAAAAAGTGTCTAATTCCATTTCTTTATATGTTCCAATCCCATCTAACAGGAGAAACAATTGTGTTTAAGAGAAGCAATAGCGTTTAAGAGCATAAACTTTATAGTTGGTGAAACTAGGTTTGAATGCCATGTCCACACTCACTAAGTATTGGTCATATTAGCAACATACCTGTGCTCCAATCTCTCTCAACAGTAAAATGGAAATTATTCTAAAACAATAAATGAACTATCCCATGATGCCCTGCAACATTTCACAGTAAATACTCAATAAACATTATGTATAATCTGTATTTTTAATACGCATTTACAATTTGTGCCAACATCTAGCTTCTGCTGCTGCTTTTACCTAAAGATAAACTTAATCCTCTCCACATTGCGTTCCTGTTTCTCCATATGTTTTATTCTAACTTACCTGACATTTGGACAAAGTGCCAAAGCACCCATTCAAAGACTGGTTCAATTACCTCTCAACTTAAACAAACAAAAAGTTTGTGGCCACAACAACCTGAACACACCTGATCTCATATAAAAGAAGTGTATATATCAAGGTGGAAGACACTCCACACCCAGGTGGATTTATCTGATCTCGGAAGCAGTGCTCTGTGCTGTATTCCTAAGAAGAGGAGACTCTTCTAAGAATAGCTACCTCTGTTCTAATTACTGTTGTTATTGTATGTGTGTATTTGTGTGTGTGTGTGTGTGTGCATGCACTTTTGCAGGCATACTCACAAGAACACACATACATGCATACATGTACAAGCACAGCTGTTCATGCCAGAGCGCATATGATGAGCAGAGGACAACTTTGAGGACCTAGTTCTTTCTTTTCACCTTTGTGTGAATTCTAGGGATCAGACTAAAGTTTTGGGTATGTATGACAATCACTGGACACACTCAGCCATTTGCTGACCCTCAGTTATCTTGGTTGAAGTTATTTTAGTTTTGATTAAGACATCATCAGGATGAAAAAGGAGGAGTATGGGTTCAGTTATCATTCTCAGAGTTTGGCATAATCAAAAGCACAGCTCTCTATCAAGATGTGAAGCATTTTTTTTTTTTTTTGGAAAGAGACAAGACAGGTGAATGAAGCTTTTTCATTCTGTATGTAGATTGTAGATAATTACACCAAAAGTCGTGGAGAAGCTGGATTTGTGCTTACAAATCAAGCCTCATTGTAATACAGAGTTTCTCTACTAAATAAATACTGTAAGTGTGTTATATGGATAGTTCAGGAAAGGTGGAATATTAGAACTTACACCTGGAAACGGAGAAGAAAAGTTAAGTAAAGGGAAAAAACACCTTTTGTCCTTACTCTTATTGACTCAATTTCCCAACAAGTGTTGATGCACACGGCAGTGTTTGATGCAACTGATCAGATGCGCGACTGCACCCACCACTCCTGCAACACTAGTTAGGTAAGGTTTAAAGAGAGCCAGTGTGCATTAATAAACCCATCAAGAACATATGAGTATAAACATCCATTCTTTGAATAGTGGGATCATTTTTTCTTTTTTTAATTAAATTTTTACTTTTTTATATTACTTACAGTTTATTTACTTTGTATCCTAGCTGTAACCCTCTCCTTTATCCCCCCATCCCACCCTCCCTACCTCATCTCCTCCCAGTCCCTCTCTAAGTCCACTAATGGGGGAGGTCCTTCTCTCCCTCTATCTGATCCCAACTTATCAGGTCTCTTAAAGACTGGCTGAAATGTCCTCCTTCGTGGCCTAGCAAGGCTGCTCCTCCCTTGGGGGTCAAAGAGCCAGCTGTTGAGTTCATGTCAGAGATAGTCCTTGTTCCCCCAACCTGGGAACCCAGTTGGACACAGAGCTGCCATGGGCTACATCCGAGCAGGGGCTCTAGGTTATAACCATGCATGGGGCTAAAAATTTTATACATTTTATAAAATCAACATTAAAAGGTATATAAGATCATGATGGTCTTGACACCATATTATGAGAGATTTCAGTATGCTATTCTCATATTCAGATAGGTCTTCTAAACAATCAACAAATAAACTTTAAAGCTAAATAATTCATTAGACTAACCGAATTTTAAAAATATTCATAGGATATTAGACAGATAATGTAGGGAATACACATTTTTCTAAGAAATGCATGAAACCCCTAAAATCCCATATATTGATGTTCACAAAGCAAGCAGCAACAAATTAAACAACAGGGACATAATTGGTTGTATCTTTTTTTAATTCTTTATTAATTACACTTTATTCACTTTGTATCCTCCCTGTGGTTTCCTCCCTCCTCCCATCCCAACCCCTCTCTCCCCTCTCAGCATGCATGCCCCTCCCCAAGTCCACTGATAAGGGAAGTCTTCTTTTCCTTCCTTCTGATCCTAGTCAATTAGGTCTCATCAGGAGTGGCTGCATTGTCTTCTTCTGTGGCCTGATAATGCTGCTTCCCCCTCAGGGGGAGGTAATTAAAGAGCAAGCCAATCAGTTCATGTCAGAGACAGTCCCTGTTTCTATTACAATGGAACCCACTTGGATACTGAACTGCCATGGGCTACATCTGTGCAGGGGTCCTAGGTTATCTCTATGCATAGTCTTTGGTTGGAGTATCAGTCTCAGGAAAGACCCCTGTGCTCAGATTTTTTTGTTCTGTTGCTCTCCTTGTGGAGTTCCTGACCTCTCCAGATCTTACTGTTTCCCACTTCTTTCATAAGATTCCCTGCACTCTGCCCAAAGGTTGGCCATAAGTCTTAGCATCTGCTTTGATAGTTTGCAGGGCAGAGCCTTTCAGAGGTCCTCTGTGGCAGGCAACAATAAAATAAAGAGAAAGAAGAAAGAGAAACCTCAGAAACTATACAAGTACTTGGATACTGAACAATAATGATATCATACAGTAAACTTAAATTTTCTTACCCATCGAAAGACGCTCAACCATACAACAAGGACGTTTGCTCAAATATGATCATAGCAGCTTTATTTGTAATAGCCAGAATCTGGAAACAACCCAAATGTCCCTCAACTGAGAAATGGATAAAGACATTGTGGTACATTTATACAATCGGATACTACTCTGCAATTAAAAACAAGGAAATCATTAAATTTGCAAGCAAATGGATGGAACTAGAAAAGATCAACCTGAGCGAGGTATCCCAGAAACAGAAAGACACACACGGTATACACTCACTTATAAGTGGATATTAAACATATAATATAGGATAAACATACTAAAATCTGGTCTCTCAAAAGAAATTTGAAATGACATTTCACCTTGAAGATGAAAGATTCTGTCAATATTGTTTCTTCTGGTAGAAGCTGGTTCTTCTCAACTCAGCTCTGCTTCTGTCCTCTATGCTCAACTGGAGAAGAAATAGTCAACCGAACCCACGCCACAGCAAACAGAACAAAAAAACATTGTGGTCAAAAACAGCAATGTGAGGTCTTAAGATGGTTTTGAAAGCTGTACCCCTTGACAGATATCTGTGACAGTTCAAGAGACAAAGCACAGAGTATAAGGAAATTCCAAAAATGTTCTTCCCAACACCTTTGCCACATCACCAGTTGGTTAGAGGTAAGCCTGTTATTTGTATGAGAAAGAATACACAGAGGAGATCAATGTCAGGACAAAATAAAAATAATCAGACGCAAGCAAGCAGCAGGGCACCCATTGCTGTAGCACACACCAATAAACAAATCAGAATCCTAACAAGTTTGCCTTTTCCTATCACAGAGACCCTGGCTAAGCCAATTAAACCCTCTGAACTCCATGTGTAAATTAAAGGAATGGCACTCAATTATAAAGCCCTTATCTATTCTGAAACTATAGTTCAATTTTTATTTTCATTTCTGAATATTAAAAATTTAAGAAAACCAAATCAAAGTTAATTTATATCATGAATAGGTGTACCTGATTTATAATACTATTTTGTTGTTCATTATTACTATATAGCAAAATATCTTAATATTTATAGAGTAATAAAATCGTCACTTTACTTTAATTGAAGACAATTCCATGATTAGTCCATTAAAATGAGTACAAGTTTACATGCTATATAACACACTCACTCTTAATAAGCAGAACAGAAACTTCTTAATTTGTGAAAACCACTGGAAAGCTAAAAGATGACACTTAAGAAATCATCTCAATCATAAACTACAAAATACATTAAAATATGGATGTTATTCATCCTGAGTGAGGTATTCCAGAAGCAGAAATACCCACATGGTATATACTCACTTATAAATGGATATTAGACATATGTTATAGAATAAACATACTAAAATATGTACACCAAAAGAAGCTAAACAAGGAAGAGGACCCTGGGTAAGTTGATCAATTCTCACTGAGAAAGGCAAACAGGACAGACATCGGAAGAAGGAGAAAGCAGAGACCAGGACAGGAGCCTACCACAGAGTGCCTCTGAAAGACTCTCCCCAGCAGGGTATCAAAGCAGATGCTGAGACTCATAGCCAAACCTTGGGCAGAGCACAGGGAAGCTTATGAAAGAAGGGAGAGATGAAAGACTTGGAGGGAGCAGGAGCTCCACAAGGAGAACAAAAAAATCTGGACACAGGGATCTTTTCTGAGACTGATACTCCAACCAAGAACCATGCATGGAGATAACCTAGAACCTCTGGAAAGATGTAGCCCATGGCAGCTCAGTCTCCAACAGGGTCCCTTATTAAGGGTAACAGGAGATGTCTCTGACACAAACTCAGTGGCTGGCTCTTTGATCACCTCCCCCTGAGCGGGGAGCAGCCTTAACCAGGCCACAGAGCAAGAAAATTCAGCCAGTCCTGATGAGACCTGATAGGGTGAGGGTGGAGGAGGAGGACCTCCCCTGTCAGTGGACTTGGAGAGGGTCATGGGAGGAGTTCAGGGATGGTGCAAAGGAAGGGGCTTCAGCAGGGATACAAAGTGAATAAACCGTAATTTTTAAAAATAAAATAAAAGTTTTAAATGGATCTTACTAACAAGTTAAAAATCTATGAATAATAAAGTCTTTTCAAAAATAGGAAATAAGGACTCTGGGATCTAAGAAATGAACAACATGAGAAACTTTTAAAGAAACTTACAGTAGATTGGCAAATTCTAAGTCAAAGCATCTAGATTCAGCCTATATCCAAGTACACCAGAACACTTATAAATGCAAGTCACCAGTATTATATCATATGATATGACAGTAAACCATTAAACTGATTCAAATTCCTGGCATCTGGCCTTCTTAATTGAACATTTCACTTATTCATACCCCAATTAAGTGGCTTTAACTATCTCTCTCTGGATAATATTCATCCCTTAATAATGATATAAGAACAGCAAAGTGAGACCACTTCTTATTCATAGTAATAAATATACCCACATGCTTTCTTTCATTAATGAAAACCAGTAGTTCATTACTGGTGTTAGGTCCACTGTCAATGCTGATTTAAGTTTCATTAGCATCAACGATTTGTCCTGGGAGTGTACACTCCAATAGAATAAAAATTACTTTCACAGTAGCGTTTTAAATTGCTTGCCTGTTGAAGTCCACATCGATGCTACTTTCAGGACCAGAATGCAGAGAGTGAAATATGACAGCGGTGGCTCTCTTGAGCCACTTCTTCAACCGATGCGTGTGACTCCCAAACATCAGTGCTAACTGGTAGTGTCAGTAAAGCTTCAAGACCTCAGGGTTTTCATTAACATCCTCATCGTAAATGAATACATACTTCTAGTGCGACTCTCCTTAGCTGGAAGAAACTGTCTGCCATAAGGCGTCTGGTAATAGGCAGAATCTTTTTTGGTTTGGCCTATGTGTGGAGGGCAAAGAGTGGGTTAAGGCAAGTGGTACATCCTACGGTCCATAGTGAAATCTACAGTGATTCTACACTGAAGATATAGCCAGTCTAAAAATCAATAATGCCAAGATTGTGAAACCCTGTTGAGAGGGATGAACAGGAAAAGGCATGCAAAGGGGGCATGGCAGGCATGCAGCTGGCTGTAATTTTAAAAGGAAATGTGATGGGAATCTTGAGAATATTTTTGATAGGCGGTAAATTTTTCAGAGGAGCAAACAGCCTTTAGACAGCCTGATATTTAGTAGTTGATGGAAGGCAAGGGTTTGCAAAAATAAGTGAATAGAAACAAATGTCAGTAAGGCTCCACATCTCTATAAGCATTAGGGTACTAGTGTAGTATAGAATAGACTAGTATAGGATGAGTATATTACAAGTATAGTACTAGTGTAGTATGATACTAGTATAGTACTAGTATATTATAGCATAGTTCTAGTATAGTACCAGTGTAGCTCTGGGAATGACCAAGTTTCCATTTATTTTTTAATTTTAATTTTTAGGTTTTATATTAACTACAGTTTATTCACCTTATATCCCCCTGTTCATTCCCCCCTATTCCACCCTCAATGCCTCATCTCCTCCCATGCCCCTCTTCAGTCCACTGGTAGGGGAGGTCCTTCTTCCCTTTTATCTGACCCTAGCCTATCAGGTCTCATTAGGACTGTCTGCATTGTCTTCCTCTGTAGCCTCGTAAGGCTGCTACCCACTCAGGGGGAGGTGATCAAAGAGCCAGCCCCTGAGTTCATGTCAGAGACAGTCCCTGTTTCCCTTACTAGGGAACCCACTTGAACACTGAGCTGCCATGAGTTACATCTGTGCAGGGGTTCGAGGTTATCTCCATGCATAGTTCTTGTATGGAGTATCAGTCTCTGAAAAGATCCCTGTGCTCAGATTCTTGGGTTCTGTTGCTCTCCTTGTGGAGCTCCTGACCCTTCAGGTCTTTTTATCTCCCCCTTCTTGCATAAGATTCTGTGCACTCTGCCCAAGGTTTGGTTATACTTTCATATACTGCTGGGTAGAGTCTTTCAGAGACCTTCTGTGGTAGACTTCTGTCCTGTTTCCTGTTTTCTCCTTCTTCTGATGTCCTTCTCATTTGTCTTTTTGAGTGAAGATTGAACATCTTACCTAGGGTCCTCCTTTTTGCTTAGCTTCTTCAGGTAAACATATTTTAGTATGTTTATCCTATATTATATGTCTAATATCCACTTATAAGTGAGTATATACTGTGTGTGTCTTTTTGCTTCTGGGGTATCTCACTCAGGATGAATTTTTTGTTTTACTGTCTTAGTTTGCTTTTAATGTAACTTCTCAAAAAATAAAATCTATAACTTGCCTAACAAAAATAAAATTGGCATTTGATTTCAGCAAATGAAACACATCAGTAAAAATATTTACTTTTATAATAGTATGTTCTTTTTGAAATTAAACTATAATTACATTACCCCCACTTTTTCTGTCCTCCATCCTCTTCTATGTACACATATTAACAAGGAAGGAGGAAATCTCATGGGACCACAACTCTAGATAAAGAACAACAGTCAGCTAAAGTGTTTTTTTCTTCTTTTGAAGTTACCCAAAATAATGTTGTTGTTTTTTTTCCCATAGAAGCCATAAAACAATTAGAGACTGAGTGTTGTATTGCTGTCACTTTAAGCACAAATGTATTCTTTTTTTAAGACTGGTCAATATTTTTTTATTTTTTATTTTTTTATATTAGGTAGAGTTTATTCACTTTGTATCCCAGCTGTAGCCCTTCCTCCATTTTCTCCCAATCCCACCCTCCCTCATATTGTTGACAAGCTATATTTCTCTCACTTTTAAAATTGATTTCTCTGTCTTGCTAGGCTAAGTATAGTCTACAGCTTTAAATTTAATACAATTTAGAGATATTTTTGAATATAATAGAAAAATTTTGTAATAAAAAAATAAGATTCCTGTAATAGAATTTTAACAGACCTCCCTTTCAAGTCAGTTTGCTTCTGGAATTACAATGTATTTGGCTAAAATAAATTGATGTTTGCAATATAAATATTTAATTACCTCAAGAGCAAATATTTGAAGGTATGTAATGCCAGATTTGATTTGAAGCTTACTAACATCAGCCTGCTGGATCAAGAGGAACTGGTCTTTCCCTTATAATATAATTCCAGCCATCATATTGACGTAGACTCTATCATATCAAAGAAAAAAAGAGGAAGCCAAGGCATAATAGGAAGCTATCACATATCTCTTACCATTACAGAAATAATTTTCAGAAACTTTCCTTTAGATATCTCCTTCCCCCTTAATGATCAGACCTGAGTTGCTGCCTTCCTTTGCATAAGAAAGGCTAAAAAAGTGAATAGTTTGTTTACAGACTTGACAGTAAAAGTGAGTAGTGGAAGAGGCATTTTGGAGTTATATGGCCCCATAGACTCAGGTGTTTGAGTGCTTGACCCACAGGGAATGGCACTTTCAGGAGGTGTGGCCTTGTTGAAGTTGATCTTGTTGGAGTATGTATGTTCCTGTTGGAGGAAGTATGTCATTGTGGAAGCAGTCTTTGATGTCTCACTTGCTCAGGCTAGGCCAAATGTGACAATCTCCTGCTACCTGCTGATAAAGATGTAGAACTCTCAGCTCCTTCTCCAGTATCATGTCTGCCTGATGCTGCCATACTTCCCATAGTGATGACAATAGACTCAACTTCTGAACCAAAAACCATCCCTAATTAAATGTTTTCTAAGTTTCCATGCTCATGCTCTTTGCAGCAATAAAACCCTAAGACAGTATTAAAAAATAATGCAACTAAAGTTTGATTTACTATTCAATGTATTAAGAACAACATTTTGTAACGAATGAAACAGTGATGAGTTACAGATATTTTTGCCACCTGTGTTGATACATTTAAAAAGATTATTTGATCTGCTAGTTGTGTTACTTTAGTCGTTTTTCTATTGTTGGAGTGAGCTTGCTTTTGTGGGCTCAACTAGAGTCACAGTATATCTAGTTTTACATAGAGCTGAGTTAAATGTGCTAGTGTTGAGAAGGATGCTTCGTAATTTCCAAGTGCCATTCATCTATAACTGCCTACAATTTCCTTTCTTGAACTTTATTATCTAATTTTAGTCTCAATATTATGCTAAACTCATTAGAATAAATTTTGCCATTTCCTCTTTTCTATTCTTCAGGGAACTGTTCATGTAGGGATTACTTATTTGGTAGGCTTCATATGGCTTCCTGTGTGTTGAAATAGAGGTGGTACTTTAGCTAAAGAGCCTCATAGCAGCCCTTGGCTGCAAACATTGAGCCTTGCCCTAGAGCCACATCTGTTTGACATACTCATTCTCCATTACTCTACAGGAGTCAGTACCCTGCCACCACCGACTGTGTCCTACTTCCTACACCAGTAAGGTCATAGCTGAAATTTGGCTACTAATTTACATTTTATTCTGCTTTGCCTTTTAAAATATTTGGTTTGTTTTATTTTTATTTATTTATTTATTTATTGAATTTTATTTTTTTCTTATCAGTTACATTTTATTAACTCTGTATCCCAGCTGTGTCCCGATTCCTCATTCCCTCCCAGTTCCTCCCTCCCCCCCTCATCTCCACCGTGCCCCTTGCCAGGTCCACTGATAGGGGGGACCTCCTCCCCATTCATCTGATCCTGTTTTATCAGATATCTTCAGGACTGGCTGCAAAGCTCTCCTCTGTGGCCTAACAGGACTGCTCCTCCCTTGGGGGGTGGGGAGGCCAAAGAGCCAGTCATTGAGTTCCTGTTAGAAATAGTCCTTGTTCCCCTCACTATGGGAAACCAATTGGTTACTGAGCTACCACAGGCTACATCTGAGTAGAGGTTCTAGGTTACATTCATACATGGTCCTTGGTTGCATGTCAGTCTCAGAAAAGACCCTGTGCCCAGATATATTTGGTCCTTGTGGAGCTCCTATCCTTTCCCCATAAGACTAACTCCCCTTCTTTCATTTGATTTCCTGTACTCTGCTGAAGGTTTGGTCATGAGTCTTTGTATCTGCTTTGAAAACACTGCTAGTTAGAGTCTTTCAAATGCGCTCAGTAGACTCCTGTCATATGTTCAATGCACATCCCATCTGTCTTTCTAAACGAGGATTGATAATCTTACCCCATGTCCGCTCTCTTGATTATCTTTTTTAGGTTTGTTTTAAATCACAACATTTGCAACTATTTTTATATTTTATGCATCATTTGTATGTGCTTGGTAAAAAAGAGTTGTATTTAAATGCATGTGCATGCTTAATTATAATTCCAAAAGGACTCTTTAAAAGTTGAGTCTAGAATAGCCTGACCGATTTAACTCTCATCCTAAGCTTGGCTCCCTCCCCCTCTAATTACTTACGCTTTCATAAAACTAAGCTGTATATGATTTCTACATTGAAAGTCCATCTAGCCTCAGGATTTTTCTATATTCCCTTATAAATTCAGGACAACTTATCATCATCCATCTGTTCAAGACTATCACTGCACTGTGTCCCCTTACTGTTTTCCAACCACAGAGATGCCAGTCCTGACAGACTGCATCATTCCCATGGCATTCCCAGTCACTGGAGTTCTGTATTTCACACTTTCATAGTATCATGTGGTTTTCTTCATAATATCTCAAAAGTACAGTGAAATAACTACTTGATTAATTTTTATTAATATATACTTTTGGGATTTGGAACATGGCAATGACCAGTGCGCACCATGTCTGAGAGGCACAGGATGCAAAACTCTGAAATTGGTGAGTGGAGGGGCAGCTAAAGCCAGAACATCAACATTAAGGCTTCCTGGTGAGACAGGAGTACCCATGAGCTGGGACACTTTGGATCCAGGTCACCTGTGGACATCTCCAGGAACTGAGAGTGGTGAATATTGGATACCCCTGCACTTCCCCAAGCACTGGCCTTCCTGTTCAGTGACTGAGAGAGTAGAGGTGGCTGTCCCAAATACGGGTCTCCCTGCCCAGTGCCCAAATGGTGAACTCCACTGAGCTGACAGATCCCCTATATTTTCATTTGTCCCTGTGGGCACAATCTGAGAGCAGAGAACAGGGGGAACAGCAATTCATTTTAATAAAGCCTACAAGCAAGTGAGTGTGCCTTCAAGTGAGTGCTTGCAGAGCCCCAGATCCTGAGTCCCTCTACTTTAGCAACCAGACATCAGATCCCTCCAACCACAACCCCACTGTGGGCAACATAAGGATCCTTGGAACAGGGTTCTCAACATTGAAGCCCATATTCCATGGGTCTCCCAGTGGAATCCAGGCAAACAATTCCTGGAGGCCAGACAGATCTGAATACCAAGACAGTACAACAGGCCTGTGGGCCACTGAGGCATCAGGGCACCTATGCATGTGTATGGTGCCCATGAACAGTACCAACACCCCTTAGTGCGTTTATGCTCCACCCTTCCAGGCATCTATAAGTCTAGCACTCTCTCCCTCAAGGCACACTGCCACGTACATGCCCTCGCTTACACCTGCGATCTTCCTCCCTTAACTACAGATGAAACACCAACATCTACTCTTGAACAAGTGGACCTCTCTCATCTTCCTGAAGAATACTCCAGACAACAGACAAATGACCCAATCTGAAGTACAGATTCCAAGAAAAAAACAGCAAAGGTGACAGATAAGCAGATGGCTAGAGGTCAGTGTAAAAACACATACGAGAAAAATCAGGACATCATGGCTTCAACGGCAACCCTTAAAACCAATGAATATTTTAATTTATCAGAAACACAGGAAAATGATTTGAAATCTATGTTTATCCACTTATTGGAGGTACATAAAAAGGAAACTAAGAAAGCTCTCAAAGAAATACAGGCAAATATAGTCAAACAAACAGAGGCACAAACAGGGGCATATAGAGAGGAAATGAACAAAACATAGAGGCCACCATGGAAAGACAGTAATACACAGTCAAGCAGATGAAGGAAATGGTGCAAGACGTGAAAACAGAATTAGAATCAACAAAGAAAACATGAACACAGCAAAACCTGGAGCTGGAGAACTTGGAGAGAAGATCAGGAACCGCAAAGGTAAGCATCACCAACAGAATACAAGAGATGTAAGAGAGAATCAGGTGCTGAAGATACACTTGCAGAAATTGATACATCTCTCAAAAAAAAAGTAAAATCGGTGAAGTCCCAACACAAAACATCCAAGAAATCAAGAATGCCATGAAAAGATGAAATCTAAGAATAATAGGAATAGATGAAAAAGAAGTTTCCAAGGTCCAAAAAATATTTTCAAGATAGTCGTAGAAGAAAATTTTCCCAACTTAAAGAAATAGATATCCATAAGCATGCAAGAGGCCTACAGAACAACAAATAGACCAAACCAGAAAAGAAACTTTTCCCATCACATATTACTCACAACCTTAAATCTAAAGAACAAATAAGAAATGTTAAAAGCAGCAAGGGAAAAAGGCCAAGTAACGAATCAAGGTAGACCTATCAAAACCACACCAGACTTCTCATCAGAAACTATGAAGGCCAAAAGGAGCCTGGAAAGACTAAAAGAAACCACAGGTGCCAGGTTTAGTGCTGGGTATAGTGCCAGACTACTATACCCAGCAAAGCTTTCAATCAACATAGAGGGGAAAACAAAGTATTCCGTGAAAAAACTAAATTGAGACAATATCTACACAGGAACACAGCACTACAGAAGGTACTAGAAAGAAAACTCCTATTCAACAAAATCAACTACACCCAAGAAAATATAGGATGTAAATAACTTCACAACGAAAAATTAAAAGAAGATGCTGTCTTTTTTCCATTGTGTGGTTTTGGCATCTTTGTCAAAGATCAAGTGTTCTTAAGTGTGTGGGTTTAATTCTGCATCTTCTGTTATCTACATGTAGAAAAATGCAAATAGATCCATTCTTATCACCCTGCACAAAACTAAAGTCCAAGTGGATCAAAGACATCAACATAAAACCAGACACACTAAACCGCTTAGAAGAAAAAGTAGGGAATACCTTTGAACTCATTAGCATAGGAGACAACTTCCTGAACAGAACACCAACAGCACAGGCTCTAAGAGCAACAATTAGTAAATGGGACCTCATGAAACTGAAAAGCTTCTGGAAAGCAAAGGACACTGTCATCAAAACAAAACAACTGCCTACAGATTGGGAAAGAATCTTCACCAACCCTTTATCTGGACAGAGGGCTAATATCCAGTATATATAAAGAACCAAAGAAGCTGAAAAGCAACAAACCAAGTAATCCAATTAAAAAGTGGGGAACAGAGCTAAACAGAGAATTCTCTGTAGAGGAACATTGAATGGCAGAGACACACTTAAAGAAATGCTCAACCTCATTAGCCATTAGGGAAATGCAAATCAAAACAACCCTGAGATTTCACCTTACACCCATCAGAATGGCCAAGATGAAAAATTCAAGTGACAACACATGATGGAGAGGTTGTGGAAAAAGGGGAACCCTCCTCCACTGCTGGTGGGAATGTAAGCTTGTGCAAACACTCTGGAAATCAATCTGGTGCTCTCTCAGACAACTAGGAATAGCACTTCCTCAAGATCCAGCTATACCTCTCCTAGGCATATATCCAAAAAAGGCTCAAGTACACAATAAGGACATTTACTCAACCATGTTTGTAACAGCTTTATTTGTAATAGCCAGAAGCTGGAAACAGCCCAGATGCCCCTGAAGAATGGATGCAGAAATTGTGGTACATCTACATAATAGAATATTACTCAGCAATAAAAATAAGGAAATCACGAAATTTGCAGGTAAATGGTGGAACTGGAAAGGATTGTATTGAGGGAGCTGTTCTAGAAACAGAAAGACACACACGGTATATACTCACTCATATAGACAAATAATATAGAATAAACCTACTAAAATCTGTACATCTTTAGAAACTAATCAAGAGGGAGGACCCTGACTAAAATGCTCAATCCCCATCCCAAAAGGCAAAGAGGTTGTACATCAGAAGAAGAAAGAAAACAAGTTAGGAACCTGTCACAGAGGGCCTCTGAAATGCTCTGCCCTGCAGACTATCAAAGCAGATGCTGAGACTTATGGCCAACTGTTGGGCAGTGTGCATGGAATCTTATGTAAGAAGTGGGAAATAGTAAGATCTGGAGAGGACAAGAACTCCACAAGGAGAGCAACAGAACCAGAAAATTTGAACACAGGGGTCTTTCCAGAGACTCATACTCCAACCAAGTACCATGCATGAAGATAACCTAGAACCCCTGCACAGATGTAGCCCATGGCAGTTTAGTGTCCAAGTGGGTTACATAGTAATGGGAAGAGGGACTGCCTCTGATATAATCTGATTGGCCTGTTTTTTGATCACCTCCCCCTGATTGGGGATCAACCTTACTATGCCACAGAAGATGACAGTGCAGCCACTCCTGATGAGATTTGATAGACTAAAATCAGAAAGAAGGAGAGGAGGACCCCCCCCCCATTAGTGGGCTTGGGGAGGGGCATGCATGAAGAAGGGGGAGAGAAGGTGGGATTAGGAGGGGAGGAGAGAGGGGTTTAGGGGGGATACAAAGTGAATAAAATGTAATTAATAAAAGTTAAAAAAATTAAAAGAAAATGAGCAATGAAACACAGTAACAACATCAACTCCACAATAAAGGAAAGTAATATTTATTGGTCACAATTTTCTTTCAACATCAAGGACTCAACTCTCCAATAAAAAGACACAGACTAACAGAATGGTTGTGGAAACAGGTGCCAACATTCTGCTGTATCCAAGAAACACACTGCAACAAAGAAACACTATTATAGAGTAAAGGGCTCAAAAACGCCTTTCCAGCAAAGGGACCCAAAAAACAAGCTGGAGTACCTATACTAATATCTAATAAAATAGACTTTCAACCAAAATTAATAAAAAAAAAAGAAAAAAAAAGTTGAGGAGGGACACTTTATTCTCATTAAAGGAAAAATCTACCAGGAGGACATCACAATCCTTAACATCTATTTCCCAAATACAAGACCATCTGTATATGTAAATGAAACATTATTAAAGCTTAAATCATATATCAATCCCAACAACTTAATTGTGGGAGACTTCAACACTACACTCTCTTCAAGGGACAGATCATCTAGACAGAAGCTAAATGAGGAAATAATGGCACCTACAGAAGCCCCAAATCAAATTGACCTAACATATGTTTACAGAACTTTTCACTCAAATACAAAAGAGTATACCTTCTTTTCAGCACATCACAGAACCTTCTCAAAAATTGGCCATAAGTGGATACTAGACAAATAATATAAGATACACATACTAAAATCTGTACACCTAAAGAAGCTAAGCAAGGAGGAGGACCCTGGGTAAGATGATCAATCCTCACTCAGAAAGACAAATGGGATGGACATTGGAAGAAGGAGAAAACAGGAAATAGGACAGGAGCCTACCACAGAGGGCCTCTGAAAGACCCTACCCAGCAGTGTATCAAAGCAGATGCTGAGACTCATAACCAAACTTTGGACAGAGTGCAGGGAATCTTATGAAAGAAGGGAGAGATAGTAAGACCCAGAGAGGTCTTACTGAGCTCCAAAAGGAGAGCAATAGAACCAAAATATCTGGGCACAGGGTTCTTTTCTGAGAATAATACTAAAATCTAGGAACATTCAGTGATATAACATAGAACTCCTGCACAGAGGTAGCCCTTGGCAGCTCATTATCAAAGTGGGATCCTTAGTATGGGGAACAAGAACTATCTGTGATATGAACTCAGTGGTTGGCTCTTTGATCACCCCCTGTCTTGAGGAGGGAATAGCCTTGCCAGGCCATAGAGGAGGACAATGCTGTCAGTCCTGGTGAGACCTGATAAGCTAGGGTCAGATTGAAGAGGAGGAGGTCCTCCACTATCAGTGGACTTGGAGAGGGAAGTGGGAGAAGATGAGGGAGAAGGAGGAGGTAGGGAGAGTGCTACAGCTGGGATACAAAGTGAATAAAATGTAATATAAAAATATGAAAATTTAATTTAAAACATTGACCATATACTCTGTCATAAATTAGGCCTCAACAGATAGAGGAAGATCAAAATCATCCCTTGTATTCTATCAGACCACCATGACCTAAAAATCAAATTCATTGAATTAGAAAAAAAGAAAACAATTCAAAGAATCAATGAAACTAAGAGCTGTTTCTTTTAAAAAATCAACAAAATGGGCAAACCCTTTCCAACACTAACTAAAAGGCAGAGAGAAACTATCCAAATCAGCAAAATCAGAAATGAAAAGGAAGACATAATGACAGACACTGAGGAAATGCAAAAAATCATTAGGTCTTACTACAAATGCCTATATGCCACAAAATTTGAAAATCTAAATGAAATAGAAAATTTTCTTGATAGATTCCACTTACCAAAGCTAAACCAAGATCAGGTTAATAAATTAAACATTCCTATATCCTCCAAGGAAATAGAAGCAGTCAACAAAAGTCTCTCCCCCATGCCTCCACCCCCCCAAAAAAAACCCAGGGCCAGATGGTTTCAGCAAAAAATTCTATGAGATCTTCAAAAAAGAGCTAACTCTAATTATCTTCAAACTCTTCAACAAAACAGAAACAGAGGAACATTACCTAACTCATTCTATGAAGCCACAGTCACCTTAATACCTAAAACACAAAGACCCAACAGAAAAGGGAACTTCAGACCTGTCTCTTATGAACAAGGATGCAAAACTACTCAATAAAATACTTGCAAACTGAATTCAAGAACTCATAAAGATATCATCCACTATGAGTAAGAAGGCTTCATCCCAGGCATGCAGGGGTGGTTCAGTTTATGAAAATCCATTAATATAATCCAACATATAAAGAAATTGAAGGAGAAAACACACATAGTCATCTCCTTAGAGATGTCATCCAACACCCATTCATTTTTAACGTATTGGAGAGATCAGGGATACAAGGTATATACCTAAGCATAGTAAAAGTAATATCCAAAAAGCCCAGAGCCAACATTAAAATAAACAGAGAGAAACTTAATTCAATCCCACTGAACTCAGGGAAAAGGCAATGCTGTTCACTCTCTCTCTATCACTTCAACATAGTACTTAAAGTCCTAGCTAGAGCAATAAGACAACTAAAGGAGATCAAGGGAATACAAATCAGAAAGAAAGAAGTCAATATTTGCAGATGATATGATAGTATATGTGAGTGACCCCAATAATTCAACCAGAGAACTTCTTCAGCTGACAAACACCATCAGCAAAGTGGCTGGATACAAAATTAACTAAAAAAAAAAAAAAAAAAAAAAAGAAAAGAAAAAAAAAAAGAAAAAAATCAGTAGCCCTCCTGTATACGAAAGACAAAAGGATTGAGAAAGAAATTAGGGAAACAACACGCTTCACAATAACCACTAAAATCATAAAGTTCCTTGGTGTGACTCTAACCAAGCATGTGAAAGAACTGTTTGAGAAAACCTTCTCCTCTGAAGAAAGAAATTGAAGAAGATATAAGAAGGAACGATCTCCCATGTTTATCTATCTGTGGGATTAACATAGTGAAAATGGCCATCCTACCAAAAAGCAATCTACAGATTCAATGCAATTCCCATCAAAATACAAACAGAATTCTTTACAGACCTTAAAAATACAATTCTAAATTTCATATGGAATGATAAAAAAACCCAAAATTACTAAAACAATCTTGTACAACAACATATAGTCTGGAGTTATTTCCATCTCTGATCTACTACAGAGCAAAAGTAACAAAAACTGCTTGGTGCTGGCATAGAAACAGAATGGTGGATCAATGGAATGGAATAGAAGACCCAGAAATAAACCCACATACCTACAGAGACTTGATTTTCAACAAAGAAGCTCAAACCATACCAAAAAAAAAAAAAAAAAATAGTGTCTTCAACAAATGGTACTGTTTTAACTGGATGTCTACATCCTGAAAAGTGAAAATAGATCCACATTAATTACCCTGCACAAAACTAAATGTATCAAAAAAAAAAAGTGGATCAAAGTCCTCAACATAGAGGGAGGCGGGGCAAGATGGCAGTGCCAGGAGGACTCTCATTCTGAGGAGCAGCACAGCAGGATTGTCACAGTGACCAGCAATCAGAACTCGCAGCCATAAAACACAAGTGATTGTGTTTCACAGGTGAGAGGATACCCCACAGTGGGGGATTCAATCAGCTTTAACTCACCCAGCTAAACCGCGGAAGAGATCCTGGTTCTGCCAGGCGCTTGGTTGCCAGCCCAGAGCTACACGCCAGCGTGATCTGGTCACTGTCCCAGACTGAACTGTGGGCCCACAACACCAAAGACTGGATTTTCCAGTCTAGAGGTAACCCCACGGAGCAGGAAACGATTGGGACCGACCTTAGGTCACCCAGACATCCCCTGGAAAAGACTCAGGTTCTGCAAGTGCCCCAGGAGCCAGCCCGGAGCCAGAGCTGGAGACCCAGGCGCCTGCACAGAGCCCTGCCTGCACGCCTGATTCGACGCCTCAGATAGAACTGTGGGCACCAGGGCACCAGGGCACCAGAGACTGTGTTTCACTGTCAGGTGCAAACCCACAGGGAGGGAAACGGCTGGTCTGATCTCAGAGCAATCAGCCAACACCCCCACCCCGAAAAGGTCTCAGAAAAAATAACCCAGTTTAGGCAGCCTCCAAGGCTCCCAAAGGCCAGAAAGGTGGAGCCACAAGTGGGCATCTGTGCCTGTGGGTTCTACTCGCCACCCCAGACAGAACAGCGGTCCCCAAAGCAAAGACTGGGTGTCTCTGGCAGGAGGAAACCCCCAGCGGAGGGGATCATCAGGTCTAATGCTCAGGACACCCAGCACCAAAAGACTTCCTGGATTCACGCAGACTCTAGGCTCTAATGCAGGCAGGAACGCTGTGCTCAGCCACCATTATTGAGTTCCCCTAGGGCACTGGGACACACAGCTGTATCCTCAGACCGACAAAAGCCAGAGAGCCATTACAGCAGCCCTCAGATACTGTGCCAAGGATCAACCAGTTATCCCTAGCTAGGCTGACAAAACTGTGGGAATCCCTGGTCCTTCAAGAGAGCTGCACCCACAGCATCTGGACCAGAGCAGTGCCTGCAGCCGCCATCCCAGACAGGGACACACAGCTTCTGGTCCAGAGTGAAGCACCCAGCCTCCAGACCAGAGCAGCGCCCCCAGGCACCAACTCAACCTAGGTGCACATTCTCCAAGCCCAGGGCGGAACACTCAGCCTCTGGCCCAGGGACTTGCTGGGAGCAACTCTCACTTTCCCGGACAGAACTGTGTGCCCCAGGATAACAGACTGAGTTTCCCTGTTGGGAGAAAACCCCACAGCTAGGGAATCAGCAGGTTCTTCAAGAGGAATGTACCTGGAAATTTAGTGAGCAGCAGCACACTAAATTTATAACGAGAAACCCAGCAGTGGGGCAGCTGTCTTGAGAACTTCTATGGGTAAGAGGAGAGCCCCCCCTGCCTAACAAAGACCACAGCTACTACTCAGGGCTATAAACCTGAGGTGAGCAGTGGCAATCCCTGAGAAACACTGGCCATACACTGACCATAACCAAAAAGCAGAGGAGGATTCCTAAAGGAAAAATCATCTTCCGGCCACTACAGAGGTAAGCATAACCAACAGACTACAAGAAATGGAAGAAAGAATCTCAGGTGTAGAAGATACAATGGAAGAAATCAATGTATCTGTCAAAGAAAATGTTAAATCCAAAAAATTCCTGACACAGACCGTCCAAGAAATCCAAGACAATATGAAAAGACAAAACCTAAGAATAATAGGTATAGAGGAAAAAGAAGACTCCCTTCTCCAAGGCCCAGAAAAGATTTTCAACAAAATCATTGAAGAAAATTTCCCCAAGTTAAAGGAGAAGACAATAAGGATACATGAGGCCTACAGAACACCCAACAAATTTGACCAGAAAAGAAAATCATCCCGCCACATAATAATCAAAACAGTAAGTATACAGAACAAAGAAAAAATACTAAAAGCTGCAAGGGAAAAAGGCCAAGTAACATATAATGGCAAACCCATTAGAATCACACCTGACTTCTCAACAGAAACTATGAGAGCCAGAAGGGCCTGGACAGATATCATGCAGACCCTAAGAGAACACAGATGTCAGCCCAGGCTACTATATCCTGCAAATTCTCAGTCCTCATAGACGGAGAAAACAAGATATTCAATGACAAAAACAAATTTCAACAATACCTACACACAAATCCAGCATTACAGAAGACACTGGAAGGGAAAATACAACTCAAGAAAATTAGCTTCTGTCAAGAAAACACAGGAAATAATTAACCTTACTACAGTAAAACAAAAAGCAACCAAGCACACAACCTTATGAACACCGCTAACTTCAAAATCAAAGGATCTAACAGCCACTGGTCATTAATCTCTCTCAACATCAATGGACTCAACTCTCCAGTAAAAAGACACAGATTAACAGAATGGATACGTAAACAAAACCCAGCAATCTGTTGCATACAAGAAACACACATAAGGCACAAAGATAGACATTACCTGAGGGTAAAAGGTTGGAAGATGACTTTCCAAGAAAACGGACCCAAGAAACAAGCAGGAGTAGCCATTCTAATATCTGATAAAATAGACTTTCAACCAAAATTAATAAAAAGAGATGAGGAAGGACACTTCATACTCATCAAGGGAAAATTCCACCAGGAAGACATCACAATCCTGAACATCTATGCCCCAAATACAAGAGCACCCACATTTGTAAAAGAAACATTGATAAAATTTAAACCACATATAGATCCCCACACATTAATAGTGGGAGACTTCAATACCCCACTCTCAACAAAACAAAAATTAAACAAAGAAACAATATCTCTGACAGAGGTCATGAATCAAATGGACCTCACAGACATTTATAGAACTTTACACCCAAACACAAAAGAATTTACCTTCTTCTCAGCACCTCATGGAACATTCTCCAAAATAGACCATATAGTTGGTCACAAAGCAAGCCTCAACAGATACAAGAAGACTGAAATAATCCCTTGTATCTTGTATGATCACCATGGAATAAAGCTGGAATTCAACAACAACAGAAATAGCAAAAAGCCTACACACACATGGAAACTGAACAACTTGTTACTAAATGACAGCTGGGTCAGGGAAGAAATAAAGAAAGAAATTAAAGTCTTCCTAGAACTCAATGAAAATGAAGACACAACATACCCAAACTTGTGGGAACAATGAAAGCAGTGCTAAGAGGAAAGTTCATAGCACTAAGTGCCTTCAAGAAGAAATTCAAGACAGCTCATTCAAGCAACTTAATGGCCCACTTAAAAACCCTAGAAAAAGAAGAAGCAGACACACCAAAAAGGAGTAGACAGCTGGAAATAATCAAACTCAGGGCCGAAATCAATCAATTAGAAACAAATAAAACAATTCAAAGAATCAATGAAACCAAGAGCTGGTTCTTTGAGAAAATCAACAAGATCGACAAACCTTTAGCCAAGCTAACTAAAAGGCAGAGAGACACCACCCAAATCAACAAAATCAGAAATGAAAAGGGGGACATAACTACAGACACTGAGGAAATACAATCATTAGGACTTACTTCAAAAGTCTATACTCAACAAAATTTGAAAACCTAAATGAAATGGACAATTTTCTTGATCGATTTGACTTACCAAAGCTGAATCAGGACCAGGTAAATCAATTAAATAGTTCTATATCCCCCAAAGAAATAGAAGCAGTCATCAAAAGTCTCCCATCCAAAAAAAGCCCAGGACCAGATGGCTTCAGCACAGAATTCTACCAGACCTTCAAAGAAGAGCTAACTCCAATTCTCTTCAAACTATTCCACAAAATAGAAACAGAAGGAACATTACCAAACTCATTCTATGAAGCCACAGTCACCTTGCTAGCTAAACCTCACAAAGACTCGACAAAGAAAGAGAATTCCAATCTCCCTTATGAACATTGATGCAAAAATACTTAACAAAATACTTGCAAACCGAATACAAGAACAGATCAAAGATATTATCCACTATGACCAAGTAGGCTTCATCCAAGGTATGCAGGGGTGGTTCAATATATGGAAATCCATCAATGTGATCCACCATATTAACAAACTGAAAGAAAAAAACCACATGATATAGTCTCCCTAGATGCTGAAAAAGCATTTGACAAAATCCAACATCCATTCATGTTTAAAGTACTGGAGAGATCAGGGATACAAGGCACATATCTAAACATAGTAAAGGCGATATACAGCAAGCCTATATAGCCAACATCAAACTGAACGGAGAGAAACTTAAAACAATCCCACTGAAATCAGGGACAAGACAAGGCTGCCAACTCTCTCCATATCTCCTCAACATAGTTCTGGAAGTCCTTGCTAGAGCAATAAGACAGTTGAAGGAGATCAAGGGGATACAGATGGGAAAGGAAGAAGTCAAATTATCACTATTTGCAGATGATATAATAGTATACATGAGTGACCCCAAAAACTCTACCAGGGAACTCCTACAGCTGATAAACACCTTCAGCAAAGTGGCCGGGTACAAAATTAACTCAAAAAAATCAGTATCACTCCTGCATACAAAAGACAAAAGGGCTGAGAAAGAAATTAGAGAAACAACACCATTCACAATAGCCACAAATGACATGAAGTATCTTGGTGTAACCCTAATCAAGCAAGTCAAAGACTTGTATGAAAAAAATTTCCAGTCTCTTAAGAAAGAATTAGAAGATATGAGAAGATGGAAAGATCTCCCATGCTCATGGCTTGGCAGGATTAACATAATAAAAATGGCCATCTTACCAAAAGCAATCTACAGATTTAATGCAATTCCCATCAAATTGCCAACACAATTCTTTACAGACCTGGAAAGAAAAATTCTCAACTTCATATGGAATAACAAGAAACTGAGAATTGCTAAAGCAATCCTCTACAATAAAAGATCTTCTGGAGGTATCTCCATCCCTGATCTCAAGCTGTACTATAGAGCAACAGTTATAAAAACTGCATGGTACTGGCATAGAAACAGAATGGTGGATCAATGGAATCGAACAGAAGACCCAGAAATAAACCCACACAGTTACGGACACCTGATTTTTGACAAAGATGCCAAAACCATACAATGGAAAAAAGATAGCATCTTCAATAAATGGTGCTGGTCCAACTGGATGTCTATATGTAGAAAAATGAAAATAGATCCATACTTATCACCCTGCACAAAACTGAAGTCCAAGTGGATCAAAGACCTCAACATAAAACCAGACACATTAAATCGGCTAGAAAAAAAAGTGGGGAATACCCTAGAACTCATTGGTACAGGAGAAAACTTCCTGAACAGAACACCAACAGCACAGGCTCTAAGAGCAACAATCAATAAATGGGACCTCATGAAATTGAAAAGCTTCTGTAAAGCAAAGGACACCGTCATCAAAACAAAGCGACTGCCTACAGATTGGGAAAGAATCATCGCCAACCCTTTATCTGACAGAGGACTTATATCCAGTATATATAAAGAACTAAACAAGCTGAGAAGCAATAAACCAAGTAATCCACTTAAAAAATGGGGAACAGAGCTAAAGAGAATTCTCTGTAGATGAATATTAATTGGCAGAGAAGCATTTAAAGAAATGCTCAACCTCATTAGCCATTAGGGAAATGCAAATCAAAACAACCCTGAGATTTCACCTTACACCCATCAGAATGGCCAAGATGAAAATCTCAAGGGACAACACATGCTGGAGAGCTTGTGGAAAAAGGGGAACCCTTCTCCACTGCTGGTGGGAATGTAAACTGGTACAACCACTCTGGAAATCAATCTGGCGCTTTCTCAGACAACTAGGAATAGCGCTTCCTCAAGATCCAGCCATACCACTCCTAGGCATATACCCAAAAGAGGCGCAAGTACACAAACAGGACATTTGCTCAACCATGTTTGTAGCAGCTTTATTTGTAATAGCCAGAAGCTGGAAACAACCCAGATGCCCCTCAACTGAAGAATGGATGCAGAAATTGTGGTACATCTATACAATGGAGTATTACTCAGCAATGAAAAATAAGGAAATCATGAAATTTGCAGGTAAATGGTGGGACCTGGAAAGGATCATCCTGAGTGAGTTGTCCCAGAAGCAAAAAGACACGCATGGTATATACTCACTCATATAAACATACAACATAGAATAAACCCACTAAAATCTGTACATCTAAACAAACTAAGAAAAAGAGAGTACCCTAACTAAAATGTTCAATCCCCATCCTGAAAGGCAAAGAGGATGAACATCAGAAGAAAAAGAAAACAGGAAACAACCTCAGAACCTGCTACAGAGGGCCTCTGAAAGCCAGAAGAAAACAGGAAACAACCTTGGAACCTGTCACAGAGTGCCTCTGAAAGCCTCTGTAGTATAGACTATCAAAGCAGATGCTGAGTCTGATGGCCAACTGATGGGCAGAGTGAATGGAATTTTATGTAAGAAGTGGGAAATAGTAAGAGCTGGAGGGGATGGGAACTCCACAAGGAGAGCAACAGAACAAGATAATTTGAACACAGGGAACTTCCCAGAGACTCATACTCCAACCAAGGACTATTCGTGGAGATAACCTAGAACCCCTGCACAGATATAGCCCATGGCAGTTCAATGTCCAAGTGGGTTACATAGTAATGGGAAGAGGGACTGCCTCTGACATAATCTGATTGGCCTGCTCGTTGATCACCTCCCCCTGAGGGGGGAGCAGCCTTACCAGGCCACAGTAGAGGACAATGCAGCCACTTTTGATGAGAAGTGATAGACTAAGATCAGAAAGGAGAGGAGAACCTCCCCTATCAATGGACTTGTTGATTGGCATGCATGCAGAAAGGGGAGGTAGGGTGGGGTCAGGAGGGGAGGAGGGAGGGGCTTATGGGGGATACAAAATGAATAAAGTGTAATTAATAAAAAATAAAAAAAAATCATAGGAAGTCAAAAACTGCCAAACTTTATTTCCTATGAATTGTAGTTAATGTCAAAACTATTTATTATGTATTTTGAAGGAAATAAACTTTTTATTACAAAAAAAAAGTCCTCAACATAAAACCAGACACATTAAATTGGTTAGAAGAAAATAAATAAATTGCAATTAATACAAAAAATAAAATAAATAAAATAAAATACACTTTTACAAATTAGTCATAATCCTGATAAGGACAAGAATATCATTTATCTTTCTCATTATATTTCCCACCTATCTCACTAAGAATGTATTCAGAAATTATTAAATTATGAAATGATTTAGCTTTGTTTCTATTCATAAGATTCACAATAAAACATAGATTCTGTTATTCAGATTAAATCAGTCTACATAGTCTTGGTGATAATAAATTAGAATTTAAAATGATATCATATAAGGAATGATGATAATAAAATATGAAAGGCTACTTCTATGCAAATAAGCAAAAATGAATGCAAGGATTCAGTCCTGTATAGACACCAGAAACATAGCACAGTAATTCTAAACTACCATCTGTAACTCTGATCAGTCATTGTGGGCCTATGAAAAGTTAGAAACTATTCAGTAATAATGAGAAAAATATTATGGTTGGTAATAATTAGGAGTGAATAGATTCAGAGTTAGACTGATAGAAGTCATTCTCAACAATATATATGTTAGTTGTTTTCCTGTTAATATGACAAAACACCATGACTAAGGTAGCTGATAAGAGAATGTTTAACTGGGCTTACTGTTTCAGAGACTTATTCTCCATGATGACAGAACAAAGGCATTGTGGCAGAAACAGTGAAAAGCTCACAAAATTATCCTCAAGCAAGAGACAGGCACACTGGTAATGAAACTGGTCTTTTAAAACCTCAAATCCCACCCCCAGTGACACACCTCTTCCTACAAGGGCATAATCTTCCCCTGACAGTGCCATCAACTATTCAAACATAGGAGCCTGTGAGGCCATTCTTATTCAAACCACCAAAAGAGTGCTTGTGTATGGGAAGGAAAAGGATCAAACCTTAGTTGGAGAAAAAGTTTTTAAACAGGCACAGACGCTTACAAGTACAAATGTTTAGAAGCTCAGTGAGTCAGGGCTGAACTGTTGCCTTGATTGCTAATGAAATGCTTTGAAACAGAGCCATTTTCTTTGTTTCCATGCTGATTATGGGGTTTCTCATGATCCAGTAGCAATACTGAGTAGCTGTGGCTAAAAAAATAAATTACATGGGCTAAAAAAGCTTAAGATATTTCAGAAGATGAAGACTATTGATCCTTATTCTAGAATTTTTTACTCTAATAGACATAAAATAAAACAAATGTCAAAAGTTCACTGCTGAACAAATTTTCCCCCTCCTTCATTTTTCTGGTCCAAAATACCAGGCCTGTTTTCATGTTATAAATTATATATTTCTACTAAAGTAGCGCAAAAGGTAAGTTACGGATCACATAGTGCCAGTTTGTTCACATTCCCAGAATTCTTTAAAGTTGGCCAGATAAGTTCCGAATTTTTCTGTTATTGTTGATACAGGTCTTGGTAGGCAGCTTAGGAGAGGTATCAATTGCAGAGATTCAGAAGAAGGAAGGGGTCCTGAGAAGAACTGGTGAGTTGTAGACCCTGCTTGCTCCTGTGCTGCCCCCAGCATTCTGCTCGGGACTAGGCTTTGCGTTTTCTCTCTGCAGTGCAGTGCTAATTCTGCCACTGCTGGACAGACGGGCCTGATGAATCCACATCCTTTTAATAACGACGGCCTTTTGTTAACTGATTGAAACTTTTATATATGACCTGAATTAATTAAAGCATTTCGGCAACAGGTGTGGTGACGCACACCTTTAGTCTCAACACTATGAAGGCAGAGGCACATGGATCTCTGAGTTCGAGACCAGCCTGGTCTACAGGGTGAGTTGCAAGGAAACCCTGTAGTGAGGAGAAAAAAAAAACAAAAACAGTATTTCTAATAACTCTTCTGCATTCTATTGATAGGCTCTGGGATGTATGTCCACATGCAGTCTCCAAGACATGGGGTCACTGTGGAGTGTCTTCCCCACTTCTGGACCCCATGTATCACATTCCCTTAAAGAGTATACACATTACTCAGGCTTGTTACTAAAAGTAATTTATGTTTGTGTGCAACTTACATGTTTTCAAATCTGTTTACCCAACCACATCTTCTCTGATGCTTGATATAATTCTATAAATAGTCAAAGTAGATTAGCAAACAGAGAAGCTGACAAGCCCTTTTCCCATCATCCACCCAGACAGTCTTTTCCATGGAAAACTCTAAAAATTACTGTTCAAAATACTGATTCAAAATACTTGTACATACTATACTTCCTCTCCAGCTTCATTCACAGAGGTTTTCATTTCCTGAAAAACTACCTTTCAGAATCCTGAATAACAAACTTTCAAATAAAAAACACTTTTATTCTGTCTGGATGTCCAGAAGTGTATTTTTGTTTGTCTGGTTGGGTGGTTGGTGGTGTTTATTTGTTTGTTTTGTCTCCAAATTCAGATATGTTTTAAACAGATAATTTTAAACAGTGAGATGACTTGGTCCTGACTATAAAGATATAAATAAAGTGTGAAATACATGTAACCCAGTAAGAACTTGAAATTCAGATAATGAGCCATCTTTTATTTTTCAGAGACTATTCCCTTGGTTGCATTTATAGCACAGGTTATTAATTTGACTAAAACAAACATTCTTTGATGATCATCAAGAATAAAAGGGTTATTTTTAACATGACAGAATTATTACTGACCTGGGAATAGCATGCACAATTGTTATAACCAAGCAAAGATCAAAAAGACCCTCTGATTATAAAACATCAAAGGTTTCAGGCATATTCTTTCTCAGTGGGAAGCCTAAAATATTAGAGAACCCATTTATAACCCAACATTAAGGGATAAGGAGTGTCCCCTTGATGATAGGCTGAAGTAAAATTTTAAAATTACACTCCATTAAATCTGTGAGCTTCTTAATTAGGGAAATGGTTCTCCCTCTATGCATCTGTCACTCATTATGCTAACATTATTTCAATGTACGCTGTTGTGGGAAGTGTGATTTATAGGTAGTCCCTCTTTGGCCAATTATTAGTCACTTGACCCTAAGTTATTATTAATACTTCTCAACAGTTTTTTTCTTTTTAAGTACATTTTAATGAGAACAAATGAGATAACATTTGGGTCTATTTTATCATATTATTAGCATACACCTTAAGTGGGATATTATAGTGAATAGGAATTTAGACTAGAGACATAGCTCTAGACTGATAGAAATTTAGACTAGAGATGTAGTAGCATGCACAAGGCCCTGGGCTCATTCTCCAACACTAACAATGACGGAAAATGAGTAATTGTCTATTTACCCCTTCATATTCCAAGTCTATACATTCTGAGAACATAATGCCAGCATCTGCTTGACATCTGGTGAGTACCTTCTTGCCCCTTCATAATATGACAAAACATGTCAAACTGAGCATGCTAGATCAGGACACTCGTGTCTTACAAAGACAGTAATGGCATTATAGAGGCTAAAGCCTCCTGATTCCATCCACTCGATCACCTCTCAAGGCCCCATGTCCAAATATCATTAATTATTATGACCTCGGAGATTACCTTCCCAAAGTACAAATGTCAAAGTTCATTGTAATATTGAATTTGTATTGTCACCTTAACTGTGTTTACAGTCACTCAGGAAAGACAGTTCTTGGTGTATTTGAAGGAGCGTTTTCATAGAAATTAACTGAGGAGTGGCAGAATCCATCTTGAATGTAAGCAGCCCCATTTCATGACATGGGGACTCAAGTGGAAAAAGAAGGGTAAAAGAAAAAGCAAGCTGTGTAGTCACAGCTCTCTGTTCTGTCTCCTGATCTGCCCAGATGCCAGTAAGCTGCTTCATATGGCTGTCACCACAGCCACAAATCACTCTTAACTGTTTTGCCTGCTCCACTTTTGACCCTCACATCATGAACAAGTCATCTTATGTCATCTCTAAGTTGTTTCATGTTGGGTATTTAGTCAGAAGAAAAGTAACTAACACATATTGACAGGCATTTCAAATCATCCACAAATAGGCAAGCCAAAATTATTGGAAAATAAACAATAAGGACAATTCATAATTCATAATTTCAAAACAATGTATGTCTATAGTAATTATGTATTTCTAGTATAAAGATTGAGAACTTCACTAACTCTGGTCAATGCCACACTAAATGTTATAGGAAAAAAAAGGGACAATAACAAAAATAGAATAAAACATATTTATACTAGAAAGAAAAGTAAAATTAAATTTATATATGGATATATATACAAATACATGTACATGTATATATATATAGAAAACACTAAAGAATTTAAAAACAGTTACTAAAAGTAACAGAAACTTCAGTATGTTGTTAAATATAGATCACTTAAAAATCCCCTCTATTTCCATAATCTAGTAATGGTTATTCCTAGAATATAATAAAAACTACTTTATTTGCTAGCACATCAAAAGGAATAAAACACTGAGGATAATCTTGTCCAAGAAAGTATGAGAAGTATTGGAAACTACAAAACCTTGCTTAAAAATATTTCCATAGTTGATTTAAAAAAAAAAAAACATTCTGTGTTCACAAATTAAAGTGAAAATCATACCAAAATTAACTCATAGAGTCAAACAATCTCTATTGTTTCTTTATTTACTTTCTTCTTTATTTACTTATTTTAGGTAACCCCAAAATTTGTATAAGATTGTAAGGATCCAGAATAACCAAAATTAAATGTCAGTATGCCAGTTTTAGTATTTTTTTCTTTTTTTACTCTACCTTACTTCAAAAGGGATTTAAGGGCATTGAAAAGCCTCTCAGAAGGCAGTTATGCCATGATCTTGTCATCTGTGTCATTCTGTGTCTGGGTTACCTCACTAGTTTCATCCGTTTTCCTGCAAATTTCATGATTTTCTTATATTTAATAGTAGTGTTCCATTGTGTAAATGTACTACATTTTCTTTATCCATTCTTTGTTTGAGGGACATCAAGGCTGTTTCCAGTTTCTGGCTATTATGAATAAAACTGCCATGAACATAGTTGAGCAAGTATCCTTGTGGTATGATTGAGCATATTTATGTATATGCCCAAGAGTGGTATAGCTGGATTCCCAATTTGTGAGACACTGGCATATTGATTTCCTCAAGTTTGCTCTCCCACCAGCAATGAAGGAGTTTTCCTCTTGTTGCACATCCTCACCAGTACGTGTTGTCACTTGAGTTTTTTATCTTAGCCATTCTGATGGGATCTAAGATGCAAATCTCATCTTGATTTGCATTTCCCTATGAATAAGGTTGATGAACATATCTTCAAGTGCTTATTGTCCATTAAAGATTCATCTGCTGAGAATTCTCTGTTTAGCTCTGGACCACAGTTTTTAATTGGGTTGTTTGGTTTGTTGATGTTTAATTTCTTGAATTCTTTAGAGTCTGTCTTCTGAGAGGCTTTGTCTAGCAGATGATGAAAACAGATGCAAAGAACCACAGGCAAACAATAGGCTGAGCTTGGGAATTTTGTAGGAGAGTGAGAAAAAGAACAGAGGGGGCCAGAGGGGTCAAGGGCACCAAAAGAAGACCTATAGAATAAACTAATCTACCCCCAAAGACTAAACTACCAACCATAGAGCACACATAGGCTGCACCTAGACCCCCCCCTATACACATGTAGCAGATGTGCAGCTTGATCAACATACGGGTCCCATAACTAGTGAGTAGGGACCATCTCTGACTCTGGTGCCTGCCTCTGGATCCCTTTCCCCTACCTGGGATGCCTTGTCAAGTCTCAGTAGGAGAGGATGCCATTAGTCCTGTTGTGACTTGAAGTGTCAGCATGTTGATATCCCTTTGGCTGTTCCCCTTCCCTGAGAAGGAGAGTGGAAGAGTTGGGGACAAGGCATGTGAGGGTGGGAGTGGAATGGAGGGAAGGGTCTGGGATCAAGCTCTAAAATGATTAAATTAAAAAATGAAAATTGTAAAAGCAGAGCTGCTACCTACCAGACTCTGTTCCCTTCTTCTGAAAAAGAAGTTTAAATTGCAGTTTGTGCTTAATGCTACAGAATCCACTCTCAGAATTTGAGCAACACTGTAACTCTGATGCAAGAAAAATATAATAGCAACATTACATACATCCAGTATGTCAACAGGTCAAATATTATGACAATGAATTAAAATATATAGAAAGGACTTTATATAGTAGCAATTGATCTAAAGCAATAAGTATTTAAACCTTCTTTAAAAATATGCCTACACCATGAAGTCTTATCAACATGGGTGCCTAAACAAGACCTGATAAACAACGACTTGCTAACATGGAAGTAGAAATGTTTGTGGGTCTCTACCAAGAGAAAGAATTTTGGTCACTAAGAAATCCTATGTATGGGAGACATGATCTTCCACTGGTCAAAGCTTCCCCACAATTGGTTATCCAATACCACATGGCCAGCTCCGAAATAATATGCATACAAGTAACTTTATATGGTCTAAACAGGTTGGGATTATATATTTAGGAATATATGCACATATCAACAATTAAAGGAAAAGCCATGGATTTGAGAGAAAAGGACTTGCATAGGAAGGGGGAAATGATGTAATTATGTATAATTTCAAATCCAAAAATATTTTAAAATATAAGTATTCTCCAAAAAATAGTATGGCTTCTAGGCATGGTGGCTCAAACTTGTAATTCCAGCACTAGGTGGGCTGAAGCTGGGGACAAGTTCAAGGCATGAACTAAAATGAGACAAAACACTCTATCAAAACTATGAAGAAAGGAAGAAAAAAGAGGGAGGAAGAAAAGAAGGAAGAAGGAAGGAGAAATACAGAAAAAGAGGAAGAAAAGAAAAAAAAGAGAGATCCAAAGAAAGAAAAGAAAGAAGGGATGGAAGAAGGGGGGATAGAGAAAGAAAGAAATAGACAAACAAACAAACCAGCCAAATAAGCAAACAAGCTATGGCTTATTTAGAACAAATTATCAAGTTCAGGGGGCATTGCTCAATGGTTGAGAGTTACTGCTTGAGCTCCAAGATGGAAGCGACCAGTGGGTACCTATTCTGAAGGGCAGAAGATCCGAAACTTCAAAACTGATGAGTGGATGGGCAGCTGAAGCCAGAGCATCGACTTTGAAGCTTCCCAGGCTAGAAGGGACAACCTGTGAGCTGGGACAGATTGGATCCTGCTCCCCCCCCCCCCGTGGATGTCTCCCAGTCTGAGAGTGGCCAACTATCGACCCCCTGCACTTTCAGCTGCACCTTCCTTTGTTCTGCTTTTCCCAGCAGCACAGCAGCATCAGGGAGTGCATAACCCCAGGTACAGGGTGTCTTCTTACTCTAATGACCAAACAGGGGACCCTAATCTGAGAGTAGAAAACTGGTGAGTCTCTGAGATTACTTCATACAGCTGCAAGGGAGTTAACAGGCCTTCAGCCCTTTCCAAACACAACTGCTAGTGAGTGTTTCTGCAAGAGAGTACTTACAGACCCCCAGATCTGGGTCCCTCTACTCTAGCAGCCAGACATCAGATTCCTCCCATAAACACCTCCACTGTGGGCAACATAGGAGATTCTTCAACATTGAAGCCCCTGTTATTTGAGTCTTCCAGTGGAGTCCAGCCAAACAATCCCTGGAAACAAGATGATGCCACTCAGGCAGATCTGAGCACTTGGAGCACAATACTGAGACAGGCCTCTGAGCCACTGAGCCATTCAGGGCACCTGCACTGTGCCTGCACCACAACCTTCTCTTGCACTTGTCCCTTACTCTTCACCTTTCCAGGCCGGCACACCTCCATGAACACTCGCCCACTTGTGCCCGCGACCTTCCTCCTTTAGCTGCAGCTAAAACACAAACACCCAATCTCAAACCCGAGGACCTCTTTCGTCTTCCTGAAGAATACTCCAGACTCTAGAAACATACATACCAAGGCTGCAGCACAAGCTCCAGTTTATCTCTAGAAGATGGCTTAAGAACACATCCAAAAAAATCAGGACATCATGGCTTCACCAGCAAACCCCAAAATCAGTGGATATTTTAATTCATCAGAAACACAGAAAAATGATTTTAAAGCTATGTTTATCAAGTTATTAGAGGCACATAAAGAGGGATCAAACAAAACTCTCAAAGAAATGCAAGCAAACACAGCCAAATAGAGACACAGTAAGGCATAGAGAGGAAACAAACAAAGCTCTCAAAGAATTACAGTCAAATATAGCCACACAAATAGAGGCACATAAAGAGGAAATAAACAAATAGATGACATAATGGAAAGACAGGAGTCCACATTCACACAAATGAAGGAAATGGTGCAGGACATGAATACAGAATTACAGTCAATAAAGAAAACAGCCCCGGAGCTGGAGAACTTGAACAAAAGATCAGGAACCACAAAGGTAAGCATCACCAACAGAATAAAAGAGATGGAAGAGAGAATCTCAGTTGTTAAAGATGCAGTTTCAGAAACTGATACATCTCTCAAAGAAAAGGCAGAATCAGAAAAGTCCCAAACACAAAACATCCAAGAATTCAAGGAAACCATGAAAAGATGAAAACTAAGGATAATAGACGAAAAGGGTATCAGACTCTAAGGTCCAGGATACTTTCAATGAAATCATAGAAGAAACAGTGATAGACACTACCTCAGAGTAAGGGGCTGGAAAAAGGTTTTTCAAGCAAACAGACCCAGAAAACAAGCTGGAGTAGCTATCCTAATATCTATTAAAATAGACTTTCAACCAAAATTAATTAAAAAAGATGATGAGGGGCACTTCATCCTCATCAAAGGAAAACTCCAAGAGGAGAACATTACAATCCTGAACATCTATGCCCCAAGTACAAGAGCTTCTGCATTCATAAATGAAACATTATTAAAACTCAAATCACACATGAATCCCAAAAACTTAATAATGGGAGTCTTCAACATTCCATTCTCACAAAGGGACAGATCATCAAGACAGAAGCTAAATAGGGAAATGATGACACTTACAATGATCCTTAGTCAAATGGACCTAATAGATGTCTACAGAACCTTTTAACCAAACTCAAAAAATATACCTTCTTCTCAGCATCCCATGGAACCTTCTCAAAAATTGACCATATAGTCAGATACAAAGAAAGCCTCAACAGATACAAGAAGATTGAAATCATCCCTTGTATTCTATCAGACCACCATGGACTAAACTAGACCTCAACAACAACAGAAATAACAAAAAGCATACATACACGTGGAAATTAAACAACTCTCTATTCAATGACACATTGGGCAGGGAAGAAATGAAAAAAAAAAAAGAACTTGCTAAAATTGAATGAAAATTAGGGTCATTTTGATTTGCATTTCCCTGATGACTAATGGCTAATGACGTTGACCAAGTAGGCTTCATCCCAGGCATGCAGGGGTGGTTCAATATACAGAAATCCATCAATGTAGTACAACATGTAAACAAACAGAAAGAAAAATACCACATGATCATCTCCTTAGAGGCTGAAAAAGGACTTGACAAAATCCAACACCCACTCGTTTAAAAACTTGGAGAGATCAGGGATACAATGCACATGCCTAAACATAGTAAAGACAATATACAACAAGCCTATAGCCAACATCAAACTAAACAGAGAGAAACTTAAATCAAACCCACTGAACTGAGGAACAAGGCAAGGCTGCCCACTCGCTCTGTATCTCTTCAACCTAGTACTTGAGGTCCTAGCTAGAGCAATAAGACAACTAAAGGAGATGAAGTAGATGCAAATCAGAAAGGAATTTGTCAGAGTATCACTATTTGAAGATGATATGATAAGATACAGGAGTGACCCCAAAAAATTCAACCAGAAAACTCCTTCAGCAAACACCTTCAGTATAGATACAAAATTTACTCAAAAAATCAATATCCCTCTTTTATATAAAAGATAAAAGTGCTGAGAAAGAAATAAGGGAAACAACACCCTTCACAATAATCACTAAAATCATAAAGTTCCTTAGTGTGACTCTAACCAAGCATGTAAAAGACCTGTTTGAAAAAACTTCAAGTCTCTGAAGAAAGAATTTGAAGAAGATAACAGAAGATGGAAAGGTCTCCCATGCTCATGGATCGGTAGGATTAACATAGTGAAAATGGCCATCCTACGAAAAGCAATCTACAGATTCAATGAAATTCCAATCAAAATACCAACACAATTCTTTACAGAACTTGAATATACAATTCTCAATTACATATGGAAAAATTAAAAAAAAAAAACAGAATTGCTAAAACAATCCTATACAATAACAGATCATCTATAGGTATTTCCATCCCTGATCTGAAGCTGTACTACAGAGCAAGAGTAATAAAAACTGCATGGTACTGGCCTAGAAACACAATGATGGATCGAGGGTATTGAGTTGAAGACCCAGAAATAAACCCACACACCTACAGAGACTTGATTTTCTACAAAGACGCCAAAATCATATAATGGAAAAAAGACAGCATCTTCAACAACTGATGCTGGTCTAACTGAATGTCTACATGAAGAAAAATGCAAATAGATCCATATTTATCACTCTGCAAAAAACTAAAGTCCAAGTGGATCAAAGACCTCAACATAAAACCAGACACACTAAACCTGCTACAAACAAATTGGGAAAGGCCTTGACCTCAATGGCACAGGAGACAACTTCCTGATCAAAACACGAATAGCACAGGCTCTAAGAGCCACAATCAATAAATGGGACCTCATGAAACTGAAAATCTTCTGGAAAGCAAAGGACCTTGTCATTAGAACAAAATAACAGCCTATGTACTGGGAAAGGGTCTTCACCAACCCTATATCTGACAGAGGTCTAATATCCAGAATATGTAAAGAACTCAAGAACTTAAACATCAACAAACCAAGTTATCCAATTAAAAATGGGGTACAGAGCTAAACAGAGAATTCTCAATAGAGGAATATCGAATGCCAGAGAAACACTTGAAGAAATGTTCAACATCCTTAGTCATCAGGGAGATGCAAATCAAAACGGCCCTGAGATTTCACCTTACACCCATCAGAATGGCTAAGATGAATAACTCAAGTGACAACACATGCTGGAGAGGATGTGGAGAAAGGGGAACCCTCTTCCATTGCTGGTGTGAATGTAAACTTGTTCAACAACTTTGGAAACCAATCTGGCATTTTCTCAGAAAATTAGGAATCCTGGTACCTCAAGATCTGGTTATATTACTCCTAGGCATATACCCAAATGTGCCCCACCATTCAATAAGGACATTTGCTCAAACATATTCTTAGCAACTCTATTTGTAATATCCAGAACCTGGAAAAAACATTGATGCCCCTCAACTGAGGATTTGATTCAGAAATTGTGGTACATTTACACAATGGAATACTACCCAGCTTTTAAAAACAAGGAAATCATGAAATTTGAAGGCAAGTGGTGGGAACTAGTAAAGACCATCTTGAGGGAGATAACCCAGAAGCAGAAAGACCCATGTGGTATATACTCACTCATAAGTGGATATTAGCCACATAATAGAGGATAAACATACTAAAATCTATACTCCTAAAGAAGCTAAACAACAGGAAGACCCTAGGGAAGATGCTCAATCCTCATTCTGAAGGACAAACATGATAGACATTGAAGCAGGAGAAGGCAAGGAACAGGACAGAAGCCTACCACAGAGGGCCTCTGAAATACTCTACTGATCGAGGTATCAAAGCAGAGGCTGAGACTCATAGCCAAACTTTGAGCAGAAGGCATGGAATTTTATGAAAGAAGGTGGAGATAGAAAGACCTGGAGGGGCTGGAGCTCCAAAAGGAGACTAACAGAGCAAAAATAATTGAGCCCTGGTAGCCCTGCAGAAACTGTTACCCCAACCAAGGACAATGCATGGAGAGGACCTAAAACCTCTGCTCAGTTGCAGCCCATAAACTCCACAGCCAAGTGGAATCCCTAGTAAGGGGAGAAGGGCTTTTTATATCATGAACTCAATGATTGGCTCTCTGCTCACCTCCCCCTGGGGGGGGGGGTGCAGCCATGCCAGGCAACAGAAGAAGACAATGCAACCAGTCCTGGTGAGACCTGATAGGCTAGAGTCAAATAGAAGGGGAGAAGGACCTCCCCTATCAGTGGACTAGGGGAAGCACATAGGGGTAGAAGAGGGAGGGGGGTGGAATTGGGAGGAGCCAAGGGAGGGGGCCACCGGAGGCATACTAATTGATACATTGTGAAAAATGATAATAGTAATAGTTTTTTAAAGGGTTACTGATTTTACAGAGAACCTGGCTACATCCTCCATTAGCACACAGCAACTCACAGCTGCTTGTAATTCTAGAACAGGGAATCTGATATCCTTTCCAATCGGACATACACACATAAAATAAATGAAATACAAAACTAATTATCAATAACTTAGCTTAGTAATATTCAAATAATTGAAGTTCTTCTACTGAGAATAAGTTCAAAGAATAACTTTTCGAAATACCCCTTGCAAAAAGCTCATTTCAATTCATCTTGCAGGTATTAGCTATTTTGAATTAGAAATCCTCCTAGAATATATCCTTATTTCCTAAAGCAAATCACGTGAGTGACTCTATACAGTTGTTGCCAGATCCCATGTTCCTCTATGAAGCTTAGCCGAAGGTACAGTTGGCTTCTTGTCAAATGTTGTATACATCCAAGCAGAAGCTAAAACAGATGCTACAGCACACATAATTAGCCTTTATAAAAGATCTTGGGGCTTCTCTCTTTTGTCAGAATGCTTGCTCATTGCCCAATTCCCCAAACACACCAGGTGACTGATTGCTAGGCAACCAAGCACAACCATCTAGAGAATTCTTGCTCTCACTTCAGCAGATGTTTTCTCACTTAGATACAAAGGGGTTCAAAGCTTCATAACTTGTTTGTATGACCCAATAACCTGACATTATTTGTGGTGCATTTTAAGACAAGTAAAAGATCACCATGAGCTGTACTGAAAATGTTCAGATTCCGACACTGTGTTAGCTACACTCCATAAATGAATAGCACTAGGTAGTCATAAAAAGTTGAAAACATGAGTGAAATGTAACTGATTTTGAAATCTCCTTACTCTTTTCTGACAAAAATCCATTTCTATTTAGGACTGGTCTTTGTCTAGAAAAGTTGTAGCTTGCGGATAATTGCTAAATAATAATAATATCGTTATTTAAAAATAATAATAACTATTAAATTCTATTAGATGTTAAAATGAGAGAAAACCTGTCCTCAAAGATTGCCTAACCTTGAGACCTCGATGTGAATGTTTCACTGTAATGAAATTGGAAATTTTCCGATGTTTCCGTTATCAAATTTACGTGTTATATTTTATTCTCTCATCTTGTACTGTAGGGTTTCTTTTGATGCAGGCCAGTTCTTCAGTTGTCCTCTGTTTTTGAATGTACCAGGTCCCTTTCTAGGTATTAGTTGATGTTCAGATCAAAAAGAATTCAGTAAAATGTCCCTATAGTTTTCTTTTGGTAAGTTATTTATGGAAGTTCTCACAGAGTGGTTAGGGGCTAACTGTTAATGCATGGCAGAACGGCTCACCATGTCAGTAAGCAGCCAAAGTGCATTACTGTCAATGAGGGCATCTGGGTGAAAGATAGCAAGCTTCAGGGTTTCATATTCTTCTTATTATACTGAGAGTGTTCCAGTACATGACACAATTATGCTTTTAAGGTAGTTTGTTGTACCAAGCTTAGATTTTTAGCATGCCAGATAAGCGTGCCTTGGTTTTTTTGTTTGTTCGTTTTTGGGTTTTTTTTTTTTTTTTTGGGGGGGGGGGTTGTTTGGTTGGTTTTTTGTTTTTTTTTTTTTATTTTGTTTTTGTTTTTGTTTTCCTAAAAGAAAGGTTTAGTTAGCAGTACCCTACCATGAAAAACTCTTTCATCCCTAAAGAAATGGTTCATGCAGATCTGGGAATTTGCCCAGGTGCCAAATAAGAAAATGGCCACATACTGAGCGTTGGTGTGACTTTGCAGCCCAACAAACAGCTTGCTCATAGTTAAATGTATGCTGTGAACACAACTAATGTGGGTATAAGGGACTGTAAGAATGTTTGACACAATATTACTTTCTCTCTAAGACTCACAAGAGCCATGCTGTGTGGGTGAGCCTTCCAACTGTAAGAAAGAAAAAACCAGCTCAGAGCATGATGGTCACAGAACTGAGGCCATGCCCATTGCACTCACATGTTAGGAGTGGTGTGTTGCTCTTCTAGCCCAGCAGCGGCAAGCAAGAACTTTCACTGCTTTTATTGTTTTTACGCAGGTATTTGATATATACATGTGGTCGGTCTCACTCTTAGGATGACCCTCATGTCTCAGCCTATCAAATGCTGAAATACCAGGCAGGAGCCAAAGCATTCTGCTATATTGTTGAAATAATTATTAGTGAACTATTTCCCCTTTATTTAAAACTTTAGAATATATATATAGTAACTTTAGCATTTAATACAATCTGAATATGTTTGATGTAAAATTAGACACAGTAGTATATTTTAGAACTAGTCAGGCAACCAGCATCATATCAAACGTGATTAAAATTCTTTGGAAAATAATAAATTGGTCCTATCTACGGCCAGACGCTTCTAAGTGAAGAGATTCACAAATAAACCAAAAATACTCAAAATTAACTCTTATAGTCAATCTGTTTCATAAATATCAAGTTGCGAACATTTTGTTTAGGGATTTGAGCTGGCCCCCATCAATACCCATTATAAAATAAAAGTTGTTTAATCATTTTGCATCTTTTCCCCCTATGGTTTATAATTCATATGAAGTCTTTGCATAAAATCACTTGGTTTTGGTTCCTTTAGATAGAGCTACACAGAGTTAAGAGAAATGATACTGAGCAACTGCTCATAAAAAGCATATCAAAGTGACAAATTCCTTTAGGAAGATAGAGTAAATTTTTTTTTCTTTTGCTAAACAACATTGAAGGATCTCCCAAACAAAGTTCTCTCTACCATTTATTGTTTTGTCATTTTCCGTACATGTCTGATGTAAAAATGGAACCAAAATACACTAAAATAAAGAGGATGTAGTCAACCAACTTCCTAAAGAGGATCTTCTTACAGTCAAGGAAAATCATTGCCATATGATAGATCTTATGCAGTCAGATGTCTCCACCAGAGTCCTATTCATTCCAGTTGAATCTGTTTATTGTTTGTGAATTTCATACATGCATATTAATACTCTGATCCCTTCCTCTCCAAATCCATCCCCACTGCCATTTTTACCTCTCAACTCTACATGCTCTTCAAAAAGAAAAAAAAATCTCTGAGTTCACTTAGTATTGCATGTAAACATACATATTCCTACTGAAATTCTTTAGCGTCAAAACTGAGACCTTTTCTATTAATTGTAAGGGGGAATGGTTAAAATTGGATCAGTGCTTAAGGGTATTTATAAAAGAAATTAGCATTTGAGTCATGTATATCTAATGTATATGTTTCATAGTTTTATATATATATTATAATTACATGTATAATATATACATATGTATATATAAATATTATATATATAAAATTAGGGACTGGAGCATAGATAACACTCCATATCGCTGAAGAAAACTGACCTTCTCTGCCCAGCAGCTATCAGTGACCAACAGCTACTTAGCTAAGAATAGCAACTGATGAGTTCTTTCTTTATCCATGCTGGGATTTTGGCTTGCTTGTTCTGCTGAAGGGTCTGTACTCATAGTCACAGCATCTGAGAATTCATATATGTAACAATCTGGTCATGTAAATCAATTTAGTTTCTTCACAAACATCCACTGCCCCTTTCCCTTCCTATCCCCTCTTCTTCAGTGATACCAATTCTTGTAAATTTCCCAGGTAGCAAGGTAAAGAACTTTAAAATATGGAAAATCTGAATGTGTAGTTAAGGACGGATATAAAAACCCACCTCTTCAGGTCACAGTTATAGATACATTCTTACTCTGTGATGATGTGACTGGAAGATGTTTTATGCATATTTATGCATGCTGCAATAAATTTTGTAAAATATTCAATCTAATCTATCAATTTGCTTACATATGTAAGTATGAGATCAGTGGTATATTTTGAAAGACCAAATTTAATTGGTACATTTAAAAAATAAGAATTTGAAATATAAATTAACTTGCAGATTCTGTAATTTTGCTGCAAAATAAGAGTGAAGTAGAGTAGGAGTTTGTTAGTGGTTTTCATTAGTTTTCTTTTACAGGGCTTGATACGATCTTGGAGTACTCTCAGTTATCACAATCAACACAAATGTGGTTTTTGCTACTCTTCTGGCAATTATTCAGATAATGTGCTCACATTGGCTATAATTTAATTTGGCCCTTTAACTGTCCACGCTTTTGCTTGCGAGGCTTAGTGAAGTCAATGCTGCAATGGCCACCCAGCTGAGGAGATACTGTAGTTTACTACTCAATAGCTGTAGCTAGATGAGTTTGTTCAAATCTTTAGGCCTCACTTTCACTGTGCTTGATTAAAATCTACCACGTAGGGCTTCTTATGAAAAACAAATTCGGAATATCTGCGAACTTATCTGCAAAGTTTTTGATGCATTTCAATATTCAATATGATTGTTGGTAGTAACCTCAAAGCAAGGAGTCATTATATCAGCGACACCACCCTCTTCATAGATTGAAAGCTGGGGTTTTAACTCATCACCCTCAAGTACATTTCACATAATAAGAACTCAAAGAGATCAGCTGCTTTATTGAGTCACTGGTATTCCCATTGACATTTTTAAGAGTCAAAAAATTTAAACCCTATTTATTGGAATCTAAGGGGTATTGCTTTAATGGTAGAATTTTACTATTATCCAGTAACAAACTATTGTGGATTCAATTTTCAGGGTATTTCTAAAGATATTAACATTTGAGTCAATGAACTGAAAAAAAAAAAAGACATCTCCCATCACCACTGTGGCTAGACCTCACTTAATCCGCTGGGGAGAATTATGTGTAGAGCCAAAAAGCAAAGTAAACATGAATTTTCTTTCCTTAGATAAGAGCATTAATCTCCTCCTGCCTTCAGACATCAGCATCCCTTTTGAGAGATGTTTGAGCTTAAAATTTACACCAGTCAGTCATCATTGTAGTCTTCAGGTTACTGTCCTCAAAAATTAGTTGATATCCTTACTTATTCTGTTACCTTTGAACTCAACAAAAATTTCTTCTCTAACTTATAGAAAACATATTCTTGCCTGATATTTGTATTAGCCAATTCCCGTAATAAAAATCTGCATAGATAGACAGATAGTAGATAGACTGATTGATGGATGATAAATACTAAATATAAGATAGATATGTAGAAAGACAGATGACAGATGATAGATAGAGAGAGTTAGGGAGAGAAGAGAAAATAGATACATAGATATATAAACATATAGATAATTTTGTTCACCCAAAGACCTTTAATACAAGTAGTACATTGTAGTTTTTATACATACTGATTGTGTCTTTATACCTAAAAATGTATTTTGTATGAAAAGAAACATTGTGGGCTCATATTTCTATAAATCCATCCTGCCAAACTGCATTTGGACTGATGTGTATAATTTTAAATCTTCTATGGGGTTTATAATATGATGTGCACATGCTTATTGTAATTCCCAGCAAGTTATTACTGTGTAATTACCATGCCCATGGTCTGAACGTCATTGTGTTGTTATTATAACACTTAAAATCTACTCTCTTAGTGGTTTTAAGAATTCATTATTCAGCCAGTTCTGATAAGACCTGATTGGCTAGGGTCAGATGGAAGGAGAGAAGGACCTCCCCTATCAATGGACTGGGGAAGGGGCATGGGGAAGAAGAGGGAGGGAGGATGGGGTTAGGAGGGAATAATGGAGGGGAACACAGCTGGGATACAGTGAATAAATTATAATAAATTAAAAATTAAATAGAATAATACATTATTATTAACCACAGTCACTGTTCTGTACATTAGATCTGTGAAGTGTCCTTGTCTTATTAATGGAAATTTTGACCTTTAAGCAGTATCTTCTCAATCCCCAATCTTCCCATATCTGGAAGACATTACCCTACCATCTGCTTCTTCACGTTAAATTAAATTCTCTATACAAGTTGACCTAAGCAGTGTTTCTCTTTCTGTGTCTGGCATCTTTCAGGTTCATTGTTATTTTCATCAAGATTCCCTTCTTTTTAGCGATATATATATATATAATTAAAGAGAGCAAGGAGGAACATGTGGTAAGTTTTGGAGAGAGGAACGTAAAAGGAGAAATGATGAAATTATATTTTAATTTCAATATGGACTAAGGCTCCATTCAACAATGTATAATCAAAGTCCACTGCTGTCGACTTTATTGTAAATTGACTCAGTCTAAGAAGAGAATTTGTGAAGCTCCTTCCTAGAAGTTGCTTAAGGTTTGAAGAGAATTCTAGCTCAGGGTACAGCAAGAAATGTCTTTTAATAATGACTTGACATGATCTATAGTCATTTAGAAATCAATTTTACTTTCATTGACTTGTGAGCTAAAATGAAATTTAGAATATTGCATACACTGTAGAAAATGTAGGATGATACTATGTTTGGATTGTTCTGTCTGTGTCTGTTAGTTCTTTGGTCATAAGTCAATCCTGATGCCTCCTGCTTCCTTTTTCATTCCAGGCCATCAGCATGCTCTGCCTGCTCCAAGTCCTCAGTCATTTTCATTTTCTCCTTTTGTTCTCTTATCTGTCTGAATGACATCAGTCCATCATTTTCTGAACAATTTTAGTCGTTCTGAGAATGGTGCCTCTTTGCTTTCTTGTCTATTTCCATTTACTTACCAGACAGTAAATGTAAAAACTGATCATATCTCTCTCCTGCTCAAAGTCCATTAAACATATTTTCTTTCCACTAAGGATAAACCAACCCTCCCGTGGTAGTTTTAAAGATGCTGTGTCTTTTTCAAAGATCACACATCTCTAGTCTCTGTCTGCCTGTCTGTCTGACTTCATTTTCCATTGTTTTCTCACCTACAAACCAATCTTTAGTCTTTCCAAGAAAATGTCTGCATAAGTTTTTTTTTTTTCTACTTTACTGGTTTTATGTGTTTGGGTCCTTTTATACACAAGAGTGATATCATATTTATAGAGAATCCTTACTGGATCCACCAGCTAATATAGTCCTCCTTTGTTCTGACTTCCAGAACTCTTACTTCTTCAAAAATTAATTATGTATTATAATTAACTTACTTGTTCAGTTACATGTTCTTGTTTCTGCATTACTTTAAAAAGTCCATCAGGAAAGATACCTTAAATCCCTTAATGACTAATTGTTCTTCCTGGTGAGATGGTAAATGATGTGCTTAAAGTTGCACTAAGTGTAAATCTAAATTTTGCTAACAGCTTGTGGCATGATTCAAAGTTCATATTCTGTCCAATATACTTCAATTATTTTACCTTATTTCTGTTTGTCCAGGTTGATATAATATTTAATAAGTTAGTTTACATGTGTTTTTTAAATAACTATATACTTATATGCTTACATTAGTTTACAAACAAATTCTACATGTTTTCATTTTGTACTTCTTTATGTCAAACTACAAATAAAAGTAAACCTGTGAGAGTCGGGTATTTATGAGGGGAGCAGTAGAGATAGAAGAATCTCATACATGTGTAGTTCAGGGAATCTGGTATATGCAGTGGTAAACAACAAGAGTTTGTGTCTAAAATAAATTAGAGGATGAAGAATAGAGCATGAACATGCACATGCATGTGCACACACAGACACCATGGTAAAGTATATAAATACTCAGATCATGGATTGTTAGCAAGCTTTTTTGTAAAGAGCCACACACATAGTGAATACCCCATTCTTTGTGAGCCTAATTCATACCATAAGCTCAGCGGTTATAGCACAAAGAATCTCAGACACAGTGTGCAGACACTTGATCTTTTCTATGTCTGGATAAAACTTTATAAACACCAAAATGTATATTCTACGTGAATTTTGTATCATATAATATTTCATTTACTTTTCCTAGCTATTTAAAAATATTGTATTTATTATAACCCAGGCAATGGCTTTGGCCCATAGCTTATATTTTCTAATCCATGAGCTACATTAACACACTGTTCCAAGGCAGCTTTCTATTGGTTTTTGAAGTGTTTTGAAAACCCTAAATCATCAATTAAGTTGATTCTGACTTAACAATATGGTTCTTCTTGAACATAAATGTTACATTTGTTCATCAGTTATAAAAGCATATTTAAGATTTGAAAGTAAACAAGACCGTATGGGAAATAGTTTAGTGAATAAATTTGTGCTATAGGAATATTTCAAATGCCACCTAGCCAATGAGTTTATAACAGTTAGATAATACTCTGTCCACAGATTCCTTCTACCTTTTATTAGCACTTTGCATGTAAAATTGCAATGAAAGTGGGTGGAATGAAAATAGGTAACCTCCCAAATGAAAAATATCCAAAATAGTCTAGAGTACAGCTCAGTAGGAGAGTATATGTGTAGCCTTTGCAAGGCCCTAGGTTTGATCCCTGGGACCAAAAAGTAAAATATACACAATAGAAACAGATGGCATTGTTGAAAAAATAAAGGGGGTTTATTTTATACTAACAAGACTTTGGTATTTAAATTATGGTCCCTTTTTCACATATTTTTATCTACATAATGCTCCATTTTTAGCTTTAAAGAGGTATTTTAGGTTGTTTCCTGTTTTCTTCTTCTGGCTTTCAGAGGCCCTCTGTAGCAGGTTCCTAGGTTGTTTCTGTTTTCTTCTTCTTCTGATGTCCATCCTCTTTGCCTTTCAGGATGGGGATTGAGCATTTTAGTTAAACTCCTCTCTTTTGCTTAGTTTATTTAGATGTACAGATTTTAGTGGGTTTATTCTATGTTGTATGTCTATATGAGTGAGTATATACTGTGTGTGTCTTTTTGCTTCTGGGACAACTCACTCAGGATGATCCTTTCCAGGTCCCACCATTTACCTGCAAATTTCATGATTTCCTTATTTTTCATTGCTGAGTAATACTCCATTGTATAGATGTACCACAGTTTCTGCATCCATTCTTCAGTTGAGGGGCATCTGGGCTGTTTCCAGCCACAGAGGGCCTCTGAAAGCCTCTGCCGTGCAGACTGTCAAAGCAGATGCTGAGCCTGATGGTCAACTGACGGGCAGAGTGAATGGAATTTTATGTAAGAAGTGGGAAATAGTAAGAGCTGGAGAGGACAGGAATTCCACAAGGAGAGCAACAGAACAAGAAAATTTGAACACAGGGAACTTCCCAGAGACTCATACTCCAACCAAGGACTATCCGTGGAGATAACCTAGAACCCTGACAATGCAGCCACTTCTGATGAGAACTGATAGACTAAGATCAGAAAGAAGGAGAGCAGGACCTTCCCTATCAGTAGACTTGGGGAGGGGCATGCATGCAGAAAGGGGGGGGGAGAGTAGGACCGGGAGGGGGGAGGGAGGGGCTTATGGGGGATACAAAATGAATGAAGTGTAATTAATAAAAGTTAAATAAAAAATTTAAAAAATAGATATAAAAGCCAAAAAGAGAAATAATCACAGACTTATAAATACACAGGTATTTGTTATGAATCTACTTATAGATAAAGAGATGAAAATGGACTGATACCAGTGGCATAAATATTTAGGCCCTTTGATACCTATAAATGTTCATTGGTGACCATTGTGGGATTCATGCTTCACTATTGTGTTTAAACCTTGATAATAGAATTGCCAATGGTTTACTATACCTTGCCTATTGTAGATTTATTACAATGTGTGTGCGTGTTGTCTCTGTTAACAAATAAACATTTTATATGTTCACAAAAAAGAGGTATTTTAACAATACTGACACTTTAAAGCTTATGTTCAAATTAATATCAGAAGGTAGATATAGATTAGATAGATAGATAGATAGATAGATAGATAGATAGATAGATAGATACATAGATACATAGATACATAGATAGATAGATATCCTTTTTGCCAAAATCTTATCCATGAACAATATTGATGATTCTGGGTAACTTGGTTGAAAATCATGAGAACTTAAATCTGGGTGATTGTCAGAATTGCTTGCCTCAAAGGCAACTATTCAGAATTAGGAATTCTCAATGGCATGCCTTTCCTCTGTATGGGCAGGTTCTTTTCAAATAATGACTACTTATGCATGTAATTGCCCTGAATATATGATATCTACACCTTCTATGTTCCTCAAATTGTCATTTCCTTATTTTATATATGAATTTATTTTTTTATAATTTATTTACTTAATATCCCAAATGTAGTCTGCTCCTACCTCCCCACCATTCACATCATCACTAACTATTCCCCCCTGTCCCCTTACCTTAGTCCACAGAGAAAAGTAATCCTTCTTCCCTACCACCTGAACCTAGGTTCTAAAGTTTCATTAGGACTGCCTACATCTTCTTCCTCTGTGACCTGATAAGACCACCCCACCAGGGGGAAGTGATCAAAGAGTGGGCAACAGAGTCCTTAACTCTAACCAAACAAGTGAAAAACTTGTATGGAAAAAAAAAAAAAACTTCAAGTCTCTGAAGAAAGAAATTGATGCAGCTATCATAGGATGGAAAGATCTCCCATGCTCATGGATCGGTAATATTGACATCATAAAAATGTCCATCCTACAAAAAACAAATGCACTCCCCATCAAAATGCCAAAACAGTTCTTTATAGACCTTGAAAGAACAATTCTCAACGTCATATGGAAAAACAAAAAACCCAGAATACTTAAAACAATCCTGGAAAGTGAAAGATCCTCTGGAGGTATCTCAACAGTAACAAAATCAGTGTGGTACTGGTATAAAAACAAAATGGTGGATCAATGGAATCAAATCAAAGACTCAGAAATAAACTCACACACCTACAGACACTTGATTTCTGACATAGAAGCCAAACTATATAATGGAAAAAAGGTAGCATCTTCAACAAATGGTGCTAGTCTAATTGGATGTCTACATGTAGAAAAATGCAAATAGACCGATATTTATTACCCTGCACAAAACTAAAGTCCAAGTGGATCAAAGACCTCAACAGAAAACCAGACACACTAACCCCGTTAGAAGAAAAAGTGGGGAAGAGCCTTGAACTCATTGGCACAGAAGATGACTTCCTGAACAGAACACCAACAGCTCAGGTACTAAGATAAACAATCAATAAATGGAACCTAAAGAAACTGAAAAGCTTCCTTAAAGCAGAGGACACTGTAAACAGAACAAAACAACAGCCTACAGACTGGGAAAATATCTTCACTAACTCTACATCCTGTCATTTTTCTTTATTAGAGTAGTCCCAACTATAAAAGTGTAGGAGAGCCAAATTACCCCCTCCCCCACCCAAGAAGAAGAAAGTGTAAGATAGGAAAAGAGGATAAAAATTCTGGTGTGGATGAGAATCTCAGCAGGCAGCAAACATTGCCAATTTCTTGTAGCTGTTGCCTGTAGGCAAGTACTCAAGATTAACTCCACAAGCTCTCCTGGCACTCCACTGGTTTCTCTTAGTTTCCAGTAATTTAGATGCTCCTACAATTGATTATACTGTAGAAAACTCAGACATTCCATAAAGCTTCTATATCCCCTACCCTCAGCATACGAAAGATACTTATCAAGTTAACATTTTCCCTGTTTCCTGTATGAAATGCCAGTATTGCATACAAATGTACTTTTCTTTGCAAAGTGATATCATGAGCACAAACTGTTTATTTTCCCCTGTGATGCATAGTGAAGCACAGCATTTCCACATCATTTAACATTCTTCCAGACCCTGATGCTGCATGCATATTCATGTGTGTGTGTGTAAGAATGTGTAAGTTATAAAATCAATCCATTTTGGACTTTTAGTTTGCTCTATTCATTTCATTATGCCTGATTCTTAGATGGATACTTTTGCGGATGAATGCCTGTGCACACCCTTGATTACTCCATGTTTCTGAACACCAAACTTTTTGAAAGAAAGAGTAGATGTGCATTTATGGTTTCCTTCCCAGGGTTTTATAAGAAGTCAGATTCTAGGCTGATATAAAAGAAATCGACCCCTTCATTCTCTTGTAAGCATTTTTATGTGAACATTTATTCTTTTTCATTACTTATTTTTCAAGATGTAATGATAATGTACATTTATATCATTTAGTTTATTCACCTAATCGCCACAGATTAGAATTTCTTTATGTACTAATAGTCATTACTTAGACAATTTTTCTTTTGATGTCTATACGAGCTTATATATGTAAAACATTAGCTATCTTTTGTTGTACACATTGCAGTAATCCTCTCTTCCAATCTCATTTTACTTTTCTTTGAGTCATTTTTTTTTAGCTTTATGGAAATATTCCGGTTTTTATAGTAAATTCATCATCCTTCTTTTGATTTTCTTCTCTGCCTTGAATCTTGGGTTTTTATCAACTTGACAGAATATAAGTACCACTTATGTCTTTATGTGATTTTTTTTAGATATGTTTTCACCATGTAGCTCCCAAATCCATAAAATATTGTACTGTAACAGAAGTCTTTCTATATAGAGATTTTGTTTGTGTTTGAGCCATCTTAATAGCTTCCATAGACACCTTTCATACTCCTCTACAAAGGCTCTAGCAGGGCCTCCACTTACAACCACACTAGTGTGGCTTCTACCCTACACAGACACTAGCAGGGCCTCTAAACCACTGAGACACTGTCAGGGCCTGTATACTACAATGACAGCAGTACACTACAAGGTCTCCACCCTACAAAGACGACCCTGGACCTCTACCCATGAGAGACATTAGCATGTCCTCTAGCCTACAAAAATACTGTCACTGACTCTAAACCACACAGACATTAGCAGGGATACCATCAAGGCCTTTCCCCTACACTGGCACAGCCTCTACAAACAAAGGACATAAACAGAACCTCTATCCTATAAAAATAATACTCTAGCTTCTGAACCACAGAGAGACACCAGCAGGGTCTCTATCTCAATACTAGCAGGGACTCTGTGTAGAGCTAGAAAGGTATTATCAGAGCCTCTAAACTACTAAGATGCTATCAGGGTCCCTACACTACAAAGACAGTGTCAGAGACTCTACCCTACAAAGACAGATGTTGGGCCTCTACCCATGAAAGACAGCAGGAATGCTATCTTACCAAAATCACTACCACAGCCTCTAAAGTACACAGACATTAGCAGGGCCTTTACTACATAAAGACTGCCATAGTCTCTACTCTACAAAGACACTAGCAGGGACTCTGTTACACATTAGCAAAGCCTCTCCCTTGTAAAGACACTAGCAACTATTTTACTCCATAAAGACACTAATAGGACCTCTAACTCACAAAGAGCATAGAAGCACCTCTAAAATACAAAGTTATAACCTCTAACTCTAAAAAACAAACAAACAAACAAAAAACTATCAGGGCCTCTCTCCCTTCAAAGACTCTTTCTAACAAAAGCACTAACATGTCCTTTACCTCAAATAGGCAATAACAGGGCCTCTATCATACAAAGACAGCAGCAGATCCTTTACCCCACAAAGGCATATGCATGGTCTCTACCTATGGAGAAAATGGAAGGCCTCTGCCTCACAAAAATAATAAGGACTCCACCCTGAAAAGACCCTAGCTGGACCTCTACTTCATGAAGACACCGGCAGGTGTCTGCCCTCCAAAGATATTGTCAGAGCTTCTAAACCACTAACACACTATCAGGTCCCCTCCCCAATAATGACACTAGCATGGCCTCTACAAATGACAAATGCTAGCAGGGCCTCTACCAATGAAAGACAGAGCAGGGCCTCTCACCTGCCAAAACCCTACCATAGCATGTAAACCACACAAACATTATCAGGGCCTCTACCTCACAAAGGAATTAGCATGGTCTCTATAAATGAAAGACATTAAGAGGGTCTGTATCCTAGAAAACAATAGCAAAGCTTCTCAACCGCATAGATATTAGAAGGGCCTCTACCTCACAAAAACACTAGGAGGGCCTCTTTCCCACAATAACATTGAAGGATATCTACACCACAAAGACACCAGTAGGGCGTGGTAGATTAAATAGTGATTGCTCCCATAGACTCATGTGTTCAAATGTCTGGCCCACAGGAAGTGACACTATTAGGACGTGTTGGAGTAGCCTTGTTGGAGTAGGTGTTAACTTACTAAAGGAAATGTGTCACTATAAGGGTGAGCTTTGAGGTCTCCTATGCCCAAAGTTCAGCATGTCTCTTTCTTCTGCCTAAGGATCAAGATGTAGAACTGTAGGGTAGAGGTCCTGCTACTGTCTTTTTGAGCTAGAGACTCAGCTAGTGTCTTTGTGAGGCAGAGGCCCTACTAGCATCTCTGGAATAGAAAGGTCCTGCTAGTGTCTCTGTAGGGAATAGACCCTGGTAATATCTTCGTGGAATGGAGAAACTGAGTGACTTCATTGGATTAAGGTCCTGCTAGTGTCACTGAGGGATAAAGGCCCTGCTGATGTCTGTCATGTAGAGGCCCTTATATTGTCTTTTTGCTGTACAGGCCTTGCTATTGTCCTTGTATTGTAGAGGACCTGCTAGTATCTTTTGTGCAGAGAGGCTCTGGTATTATATTTGGTGTAAAGACCCTGCCAGTGTCTTTGTAGGGTAGCTGCATTGCTAGTGTTTGTAGAAACTCAGCTAGTGTCTCCGTGGGGCAGAGTTCCTTCTAGTATTTTTGTGAGATAGAGACTACACTAGTTTCTTTGTGCCGTACAGGACCTACTAGAGTCTTTGAAAAGAAGGAGCCCTGCTAGTTTCTTGGTAGGATAGAGGGTCTTCTAATATATGTGTGGTAAAGGCCCTGCTAGTACCTTCTTGACTGGAGGCTCTGCTAGAATCTTTGTGTGGTAGCAGCCTTGCTACTGTCTTCATACTATAGAACCTCTGCTTTTGTATTGTGAAATAGGAGCACTGATAGTGTTTTTCTGAGCTAGTGACCCTGCTAAGTTTTTGTGGAACCTAGGCCCTGACAGTGTCAATGTAAGGTAGAGGACCTACTATTGTATCTGTGGAATAGAGATTCTATAACTCTGTATGTGTTACATAGGCTCAGCTAGTGTCTTTTTAGGGTAAAAGCCCTGATAGTGTCTTACAGGGTTGAGGTCCTCCTTATGTCTTTGTATGTGACAGGCTCTGCTTCTGTCTTTTGGATATAGAGGCCATATTTGTGTCTTTGTAAAGTGGAGGACATGCTAGTTTCTCTGTCGGGTAGACTCCCTACAAGTATTTCTGTGTGGTAGAGGCCCTGCTAATGTCCCCCTATAGTCTATTTAACACACACGGTCTGCTACTTCCTGTAAATGTTTCTGTGAAGTAAAGACACGACTAGTATCTTTGTAGTCTATGGTCCCTGTAATAGTCTTTGTAGGATAAAAGCCCTGATTGTGTGTATGTAGAGTAGAGGCTCTGTTAATGTGCTAGTATAGCGTCCCTGATAGTTTCTTTGGGAGACAAAGACCTTTCGAATGTCTTTGTAGAGTCTCCTTTAGTGTCCTTGTGGGGTAAAGGCCATGTGAGTTCTTTGTGGTGTAGAGGGCCTGGTATTGCCTTTAAGGATAAAAGCCCTGTTTCTTCTGTCTTTGTAAGTAGAGGCCCAGATAATGTTTTTGGGGGAGAGGGTATACTTCCTACTAGTCTTTTTGAGGGGTATATTCCATGGTAGAATTTTTGTAGGGCAGAGGTCCTGATACTGTCTTTAAAAGTTATAGGTTCTGCTAGTATATTTGTAAGGTAGAGAAGGCTCTACCTTACAAACATACTGTTTCTGTAGGGTTGAAGCCCTGCTACTGTTTTTGTAGAGTATAGGTCTTTTCAATTCTGTTCATAGGATATAGGCCCTGTTATTATCTTCATGGAGTAGAGATTCTGATATTGTCTTTTGGGGGAAGAGGTCCTGGTAGTGTCTGTTTTGGTGTAGAGTCCCTGATAGTTTCTTTGTAGGGTTGTTGTAGTAAATTAAAAAAAAAAAAAAACTGTTGGGCTATATAATGTTTATTATTAGCCTTAGGGTTATTATGGTATATTATTTAACCCACTATCACAAATAATAAGACACTGACACCTGCTAGATTTAGACTTGCCTTATTTACCTTGGGCTGGGCAGATGTTTCACTTACACTCTCTCATTATCCTCACCATCCATCTCCTAACCCCCATCCAGTGCCATCCACCTTAGTCATCCTCATCTGGACCACCTCTCAACCATCATCCCATGGTAGTTGCTTTTATTCTTTGTCTGGGCCTTTCCATGCCATCATTGCAGTACTTTCTCCTGTCCCACATGGCCTTTTCTCCATGTTAACCCTTCGTGGTGCCCTCCTTCCTAGTCTCTTCCCATCTGTCTGATTCCCATGATTCTCTTTTGAACCCAAAAGCCCAGGAACCCTAGCCAAGCCTATCCCATTTCCTGTCATTCCCAGGTATAGGCTGCTTAATCAACCAATCAGGTATGTTTTAGGCAGGTTTAAAAAACAAGAATAAGTGAAACCAGATCACTAGAACAACACCAACATAGGAGATAGGTCTGGCTAATGTTTTTGCAAGGTAGAAGATCTGCTAATATCTTTGTAGAGTAGATTCCTTGATGGTATCCTTGTATGGTAGAGGTACTGCTAGTATGGGCCTTGAGATTATCTTCAAATGGCATAGGCCTTGCTAGTCTCTTTGTGGGGTAGACTGCCTGCTAGCGTCTTTATCCTTGTAAGGTAGTGACCCTGCATTCTCTATGTAGGGTGGTCTCCCTGCTAGTGTCTTTGTGGTGTGGGTTAGAGGCCCTGCTAGTGTCTTTGGGGCAAAAGGCCCCTCTGATGTCTTTGTGAATTAGAGATCCTGCTAGTATGTTGTGGAGTAGAGACTCTGCTAGTGTCTTTGAGGTGTAGAGACACTGATAGTGTCTTTGTTGGGTAGAGGTCCTGCTAAGGTTGTAGGGTAGAGGCCCTGCTAGCAATTTTGTAGGGTAGGGGTTCTCCCAGTGTCTTGGTAAGTGTTCTAAAGACTACAAGGCCTGACTCTGGATTAGGTTCTCCTTCATTTGCTCCCTTGCTCCAAGCTGGTAGGCGCTTGTATTGGTGCTGTATCGCTATTTTCTGATGTAGATTTTCATCTCAAAAAGGAAAGTAAAAACGCATTTCTCTGATAGCTGTATGTAATGGGCCCCATACTCTTTTTATTTTTATTTATTTTTTTGACTATAGCCTTGGGTTTAGCCTTTGATTTTTTTTTGGCTACCAGGAAAGGTCTTGGAAACCAAGATAAAGTAATGAGGATAATTAGTGTTGGTCACACTTTCCTAACTAGAAAGGAAGTAGTTGCTTACACTGATCAGAGGTAACATTTACAGGAGGGCTAGGTTGATAATTTCTGACACTGAAAATTTTTAATTTCTGAGGTACTCAGCCTGATTTTAACTCAGTGAGATACGAAGTATTTCTCATGCAGGATCACGTCCTCACAGAACATCTCCAACATGGCGACCTGTCTACAGATGCACAAACTGAAGCTCATAGATGTTAATTGACATGGAGCCAGCTACACAGTTGATTAGAGGTACAGCACAGGATGGAATCCAGTGCCTATCAGATGGCAACTCTCGAAATGTTCTCAGATGTTCTTAACTGAAGGACTACGCTGTTAGAGAAAACTAGAGCAAATGAGCTAGCTACAGGTCAGAGGCAACTCGGAAACGAGTGCTGTTTAGATTCTGCTGTCACTCTCCTTGTGATTACTACAGCTCTGTCACTCAGTGTAGTAATCCTTGTGATTACTACAGCTCTGTCAACTATCTGATGATTTACTCTGAGCTCCTGGCCCTGCCTCATAAAGGCATCTTTGTGATTCTCATCAGAAACCATGCTCTGGGGTGACACATAACATAAATCATTAAAAATGACAGCCATAGCTTTGCAGAGAAGACAATCTTTTAAAGATGACAAGGAAACAAAGGGGATTCTAGAAAATGCTGATGTAATCTTTTTAAAAGCTTTGAAAATTTTCAAGCTTGAAGATGAACTGTCTCTTTTGGATCTGGAGGATGATTCCCAGAGTCTAGCATCCCTCAGCCATGTTCATGCTCTGTAGGTGAGATGTGATACCCTGACTGTCAGTCCCTGATAAAGGACCTCAAAGGAGCTAGTGGCCTATACTCAGGATGGGAGTGATGGAGGACAGGCAAAGAGACAGGAAGCATACTGTGTACTGCAGGAAGAGGAAGTGGGAGGCACAGCCACAGTGGTGACCACAGTAGACACGATAGACATAAACTGGAACAGGGGTTCATCTAAGCACTTAAATACCTTAAGCAATGGTCCTTTCCTTTCTCCATGTTTTCTTCATTTATTGTTTCAGGACTGTAAACATGCTGAGCTGTCAATATGCCAATCTCAACTCAATAGCTGTTCAATGTATGTGAGAAAAGAAATTAAATGCCCCTTGTTAAAAAAGTAAAGGGATGTGGCCAGCGGGCAGCTTGTTCTTCATGTGGGTCATCTGGCAATTGGAGGGACAGGCTGTTTCTAACATGAACTCTATTGCCTGCTTTTGGATCACTTCCCCCTGGCAGAGCTGCCTTGCTGGGCTTCAGGGGATGAGGATATGCTCAGTCCTGAGATGTGCTGGGGAGGGTTGATATGGGGAGTGGGGCTCTCCTTTTCTGGCAGCAAAGGAGAGGAGGAGGGGGAAGGAGAGGAATGGGGCACTGGGAAGAGAGAAGGGAGGGGCACCCTTGGGATGTAAAGTAAATAAGCTCAAATTAAAAAAAAATAAGAGGGAAAAAGTACAGGAAAGAACAGGCAAGTGGAACTGGAACTCATGTCCTTTTGTCACTAGGGAGAAGAAGCTAATTAGTCTAAATAAGCAGAAAAGCAGATCACCAGTGCTAACAAACTGGCATGCTTTCCCCAAGAAGGAAACGGAAAGCCTACAAGCAGCTGCACCTGCAGAGGAGGGATGAAAGAGGACAGAGGTCACCTGTCTCCTGAGGGCTAAGGGTGCATCCGACAGGGATGGCTTCACATGGAACCCACATGTCTACGCGCATATTCACGAAAGCAGGACCAGCAGCGACACGGACAGAGTCTAGGCACACATCTGCACCATGGCTGTTCCTCCATGCCGGTCCCAAAATTTGCTTGACCTATTTCATTGGTTATATGCAGAAGGCTCTAACTGCCCCAGAGTACCAGGGCCGGAGAAACTGGTGTCCTATACCTTTAGTACCCTGTTCCTTAAAAATAATGATCTGTTTTATGATGTGTTTTCTCTGCTCTTGGTGTGCAGTAAGTTGTAGACTTACTGAAGACCCTCGCAGTCCACAGGATCCCAAGGCTGGGGTGTAGGAATTGTGTATATCAGACTGAAGAGGGGAAGTCAGAACCAGGGGTTGGAATTCGTTTTCCGTGGCACTGCTTGCTGACGTGGCATTTAGTTTAAGTACCTCCTGCTTCCAATATACACTTCCAGAATTATCAAGAGTGATTCTGTTTTCAGTGCAGAGCTGACAGGATGTAATTGGACACCACAGAGGCACACTTATCTTCACTTTTTTTGAGGGTCTTTTTGTTATCATCACATAATATTCTGCAACTCATTCAAAGCATCTCCTCAACCGAAATGATAACACTGCTGTTTCTGAAATTCTTTCCGTCTAGAAGTTATGTTGCTTGGAATTTGCAAACGTGGTAAGACAGGGATTACTATGACAGAGCTAAAGTTCTCTTCTGCTTGACTGAATGTTAGACAGTTTCTGTTTTCCTGTCTTTGAACCTCCTCCCCCCCTCCCCGTGCATTAACAAGTTTCCTTTTGAAAATTATTTTCTTCCTGTTTTAGAGGTAAATTTTCTCTAACACAGCAATATCATCCTCAAGGACAGAAGGCCGAGATCCATTTGCTTCTGAGGCTAGAAATCCCTGATTTCCCCCAGAATGAGCTTTAAGTGGTTTAAACAACTTCATCACCTTTTTGGTGGCCGCCCTGTTGATATTTGACATGTATAACATCTCTTCTTTCCTCCTTATTCCACAACGAGCTTGTAAATAGAGTCTAATAAGACATTATATAGTGAGAGAAAACACACACACACACACACACACACACACACACACACACACACAGTTTTGTTGTCCATTATAGGTGGATTCCAGTTTCTGTTCCCCAGAAACCCTAGGATTTCATTTGCATGATAACTGAGCTTTGTAGTGAGATTCTCTAATTCAGGGTTGATCTCTAGGCAGTGTATCTGTTTAGGGTTTATTTATTAATTTCCCATTACCTGCTAGTCTGAGAGGAAAATTGAAAACACACCAGTCTCAAAGAGGCCAGTTTCTAACAAGCTTCCCTGAAAGCCTGTGTTTGATGAATTCTAAAGGAAATATTGTGAACAATTGTTCTCAAGATACTTTGATGGAACAGATGGGGGAAATGCCATAATCCTCAAAAAAAATTCCCAATATGTAGAAGGTTCAGCAATGTGACAGTGGAAGGAAAAAGATTCTGTCATAGGAAGCCTTCAAATTGAAGCCACTGAAATCCTTTGTTTAGAAAACATTTCCTACTACAGAAAGGGGTATTGCAGTTACACCATAGGCTCTGTTTCCTCAGAATTCTTCATTATACTTTGTAACAATCCTAACTAGAAAAAAAAGATGGTAGAAATGTAGTGCAAGACTAAGATCCAATTTCTATGTCTTCATACAGCTAATGTAATTAGGAATTTAAAGTTTGATAATACCACAGACCATTAATGTGTCTTTGCCCACGAACCCAGCACCCATCCTGTGAATAGATCATGGCCAGGACTTTGCAGCATTCTGTTTCTCCCTCGCCCAAGTCCTGTTTCTTATCTTTCTGGCCCCAGACATTCTGTCCTGTTTCCTTCCTTTCCAGCAGTCCTGTAATCTCCGTTTCTGTGATTCTTCCCTGTCTACTGAAAACAGAGGAAGGTATTGTAAATGAGTTTTTAAAAAAAGAAAGAAAGAAAAAGAAAGTACCTAACCAATCAATTTTAATCTAACATTTGAAGAAGAACGTAGTATTGAGATTGTGTGAGGCCTCAGTAATCCAACATGGTGTCACATCCTCAGGAGTATGTTGACTGCTTCTGCTTATAAACTGTTGTCACTCCAGTGATTACTCAGATTGCTCTTAATGCTTTTTCTTTAGAGTATCAAAAGACAAAGAAAAAAGTAACATTGTAATAAATACTAATTCATAAATCACAGAATAATTAACACAGTTCGTGAGTGAACATGATTATGGTATAAAACATAACCAATATGATTATCTTCGATAACAGAACTTATCTGTATTCAAGAGTAAGAGAAGAGATGGGGAAAGTTCCTGATTAACCATCAATTGAGCTCTAAAATGCATAATAGTTGTCCTTCCTTTGCTCATTCCCTATTGTTCCAGAGCTAAACTCCTGTAATTTTCAAAAGAAAAGAAATGTGCCTCTATGTGAAAACTAGGAGATCCAGTGAATAACCAGGAGAATCTTAAACAGGCTGTTAGAAATTTGTTCTGTATTGATCTAAAAATCTTTTAAAAATATACATAAAGGAAATTTAAGAGAAAAGATTTTATCTTCAGAAGAATTACGTAAGTGGCTACATCCATCTCCAGTGATTTATAAGGTATGTGAAGGTATTTAAAGCTCAGCGTTAAGAGTATCCTTTGGATTGAAAAGCATAGTTTATGGTTTCAGAAGGTCATAATAAATGATGCCTTAATGGAGTCTAAATTCTAGTTCTGCAGCTTGAGTTGATTCTGTGAGTCAGCACAAAGTAGCCTTTTTCCCTCTCAGCCACTTACTACCCTCGACTCTCCTGCCTTGAACACAGCATAGAATAGGACAGCATAGAATGACCCCGTGGCCAATAGCACGTTTAAGTAAATATTTAAATGACTGGGGAAAGTAGTCATTGAAAGAAAAAAAAAGTGTGAAATTAAACTGCGACTGTGCCACACTGCAGAGGCAATGGGTATGCTTAAGTGCCTAATGAAATACTGCATTACAGCCCGAAGGCTCTTAGTTCAAAACATGCTTTTAAGTTTCCAGGAGAAAACAGGGATGTATGGGTTGTGAAAAAGTGAGAATCCTTTTCTGATTAAAACAATGTCTCAAGAAGTTGCATAATATTTACAAAAAGAAATTTCTTTTTAGGTAAAATTTTACTTCTTCAGAGAGTAAAGATGAGGTTCTTATGGGTACAGATTTGGCCTGACATCCCCTTCTTCAAATAAAATCCTAAGCTAAACCAAAAACAGCATCAGCCACTGATACATTTGTTGGCAGAAAGAAAACGAATATATACTGTAATCAGGCTATCTTTTAGCTTAAAGGGAGTCCACGTTGAAAACACAGAATTAACAGACCATCAGGAGTTTCTAAACACAGGCAGCTTGCACAAATACACGGCATGGAAAAGGCCTCACACTGAGCTATAACCACATGGAGGTGCCGTGGTCCTTGCCATTCTATACCCATAAGACATTAGCCTGGCACTGTTCTACAGGCCCTGTGCTGAGGAAGCAGGCTTGCTCTGCCTTCATTGCCCGTTGCTCCAAACTTTTCAAAACCCTAAAAGTGGCCAAGCTTCAAGGATTAAAATGATCTACCCACCCTGCACCCCCAAAATGCCCCAACCACATCTCTTTGCTGTTTTCCAAAAGGAGGTAGTTTCATGTGGTTTATTATATCTTTGCCAAACATGTGCTCTCCAAGGTGTGGAGAGGGAAAAACAGATACATGAGCTACTTGAGGGGGAACTAGCTTGACCCCAGTTAGTTCACTTAGCAAGCTCTGTTGATTCTGTCTGCTCCGAGATGGTGATAAAGGATTGTTGCTTCCTTCATGCTTGTTATAATCGATACAGTTTTGCGCATTCTTCTGTTCTGATGAGTCAGAAAATAAGACAGAAAATCATTATAAGTTCCGCCATGGCTACTCTTTGCTAAAGCATTTCTATTCTCCTGACTCTGTGGGGAGGGAGACAGAACTTACAGGGAAAGCATAATGATTCTAGGATTACTTCCCACTCTGAGAAAGCAACCAAGTGAGCATTTTCTTAAAAGTGGTTTTTAAAAAAGACAAACAAACAAGAAACAAATTCCCTTTGCTTTGACAGACTGATTTTATAAAAACAGAATGATAAAAATATAGGCAATTTCTTTGTTAGCTGTAGAAGGCAAGGCTCTTAGATCATGGTGCTAGGCAGAATGACTGACCTCCCTACTTGGGGATTAGCTCTTTGTTTATAGTTTGTCTTTGTTTATAGTTTGAAACTTTTTTTTGTATTTTATTTTTTTCTTATCAGTTACATTTATTAACTCTGTACCCCAGCCATGTCCTGATCCCTCATTCCCTCCCAGTCCCTCCCTCCCTCCCTCCTTTCCACCATGCCCCTTGCCAAGTCCACTGATAGGGGGGACCTCCTCCCCATTCATCTGATCCTGTTTTATCAGGTATCTTCAGGACTGGCTGCAAAACTCTCCTCTGTGGCCTAACAGGACTGCTCCTAAGACCTATTTCCCCGGGAAAGTGAAGGGAGCAAGCTTCAGAACAGAGCCATGTCTCAGAGCCCTACTACAGGGGTTCTCAATTAGCTTGATGAGAGAGGCATGGAGCTAAAGGACTATTGCATGCAGGTGTCTGTAAAAATATTTCATAAGGTGCCTTCTGTGTCATTCAGTCACAGTCTTTAGTATTTTGCATTCTCTCTAGTACACTGAAACGTTTTCTTTTCTCATAGTTTCCATTAGATAAAACAGGAACAAAACTTAAAACCATATCTCAAAGCCCAGCTGACTATTTGTTCTCAATGAGAGGTCAGCTACTGACTGTAGGCACATCACAGCCCAAATGAGTTCACAGTTCTACTCAGCCTGTTAAATCCTCACGGTGACTCTCAAACTGACACTCAGTAGGATCCTCGGGCATTTCTGCTCACAAAGTGTAGAGTGCATTTCTTCCAGAAAAAAAAAAAAAAGGTTTGGTTATTTTTCTCCACACATAACATTCCCATCCCCATACAATATACATATATACACATACAGATATAAATACAGATATCTATACCTATCCATATATATACATATAAGTATGTATTGGTCTAAAGAAAAGAGTAAGTTCTTAGAAAGGAAGGTTAGGTTATAGAAACAAAGAATTTTAACTTTATTGCAATCAAATAATAATCTTACATATCCTTAAATAAGCAGTTGCCTCCCTTTTTTATACACTGAGATCTCAAAGTGCAGTTTTCCTAATGAATTTAAAGCCTATGGTGTCTCCTCAGAGGAGCCATGACATTAATAGCAGCAGTGACATATTGTTGGACAGTTGATGCTTAAGGACCTCTGGAGGACACTTTACACATGAATGGTTTAGTTAATCTTCTTAGCAATCCTGGAGAAGGAGTCTAGCTTTTCAGTCACATAGGCAAAGTCGCTGAAATACTAAGCCCAGAAATGAGCGCTCTAGACAACACCTTTCCCACTCAGTAAGTCTGGCTCACAGATAACTATTTCAAGGTCTCTGAGTCTGAGACAGTGTGTAGCTAGTTTGAGATAAGGTACAGCTAAGTGGTTGAACAAGATACCATTATTTCCACTTTATAGTCTGGAAACCTGGGCATAGAAAACACTGAGTCTTGTGCTTATACATCCTCCTCATCCCATGGATTCAGATTCCATTTACAGTGAGGTTGGAGCAGGACCTACTACAGCTTTCAAACTGGAAACTCCAAAGAGAGCTACAAGTACTTTTTCTAAAAGCTAAAGAAATCTGGCAACCACAAAATTCAATTTATCCAATTCCCAAAATAGTACCATAGTAATGAATGTGGTTATTCATAGAACTGGAAATTAACTGGAAGAAAGAGAGCACTCTGCGAGCTGCTGAAGTGTGTGTGTGGGGTGTGTGTGTGTGTGTGTGTGTGTGTGTGTGTCGCGCACGCATTTATGATGCCCCTGCTATATGCAGTCGGTTAGGCTGGGGGCGATTGTCCTTCTTCCCTGACATGGCTGAAGCTTGCCACCCGCTGCTGAGGAAGGCCAGGCTCTGACCCTGCTGTCAGGCTCTGACCCTGCTGTTGGGGAAGATCACTGTAACCCTCAGCCTTCTCTCCTGTTACTAGCCTTCATCTGGAAAAAAATAGTACAAGAAGAGAAACTGTCTGCGGAGTTGTGGCAAGGAGGGTTAGAGAGCTGCTGGGTTAGCAACTGTGCTGTCTCTTTGTTCTCTGCCAGTGTTGTGAGAACTATATCCCGTTCCAGTTTCAAGAATCCGGCTATTTCATGGGCTAGGGAATGACGGCCCAACCGCACCAATCAGCATCTTGCATCTATTTAAAATCGTTTTGTCAACTCAAAATAGTGATTAGCGTGAGCTCTGCTTTAAAGTGGCCAGTTTAAATCACTGAAAGCTTGTCCCAGGCTTCTCTTCATGGTGCAAAGCACTCCAAAGTCAACATCCCAAGGCCTGAGCTACTGTCCCGGGTTCTCCTCACGCTGTCTCTCTGGCTTTGGACAGACCACTTTACTTCCTAGTGCCCCTCCTGTTTGTGAAATTACATTCCCTACTTTCCAGAGCTTTGCCATTTCAACTAGACTATGAAGAATACAGGCACACGCATACATAAATCTAAACATTTAAATATGTACTAAACATACCTATTTCTGCCTAGATGTAACATACTTCCATATTGTCATAGTGTTTAGTATATATGTAGGTGTAGGTGTTTCATATGATGTTTATTGTATACTAAAGTACGCATTAAGGTAAAGATTGATGTCATACCTGTCACCTTCAGGTTATTGTTGTTATTGTTTTGATGTCCTGTCTGAGAAGGACATCCAGCTTTGCTGGTTGTTCCCACTACTTTGTTATAGCCATGTGCTAAATTAAAAAAAAAATGGATGGAACAGTACATTCCCCTGCTGTTCATTAAGTCTATAGACACCAGGTTTTATTCCTTTATTAGCTATTTTATTTCTCGTGGGAACCCCTATAAGGCAGAGACATAGGGGTTCCCAAGAGAACCCCTATGACAAAGATAGTTATAAACAGTGCTCCTCCCAGACCTCTTAAATGAAGTCACAGTGGGATCCTTACACTCTCGGTGTCCAAAGCATAGGTCAGGACTTTTATGTCTAACTAGTACCCAGAAACAGATTTTCTCTGGCACAAAGAAATATTTCTGAAAGTAACAGCAGATTGTTGGGTGGAAAAAGAATCTAGAAGTGAAATAAATTGAAGGTTAAGTATGGAGTTTCTTTAGACATCATGACTTGAGAGGCTTAAACAGCACTTGATATGGAAGAAGTCTTCCGGAATGTCTGAACGCCCTGTTTTCTTCTCCCTGCCCATTGTTTTTATAGCTTTCTCTTTCTCTCTTAGACAGCTCTTCACTTTTTAGGAAAAACTGTTACTGAGGAGAAACATTTGTGCTTCACCCAGGAAATCTGATTTTATGTGTTCATGGCGCCATCTCCCACTTGGCATCTTCTCCACTGAGAGAAAAAGTCACAGCACAGCTACTTGAAGCAAGGGTCTGCATCCTTTGAAAATCTACATCTTCCTGTTTCTTATAGAAGGCATGCGTCCAAAGCTTCCTTTCTGTTTGGCTAGCTGAAATAACTAAGACCCAAGCTCATGGTTTTAGACTTTAGGAGAAACTATTTGTCCCAGTTGCATTTGGTCTATTTACAGGAAGGGTTTAGCCACCGAGTTAATGAATTTTCTCACATTACCAGTGTTTTAGGAACTTTTTTCCCCATTTATCTGTGAAGAGAACACCAAAAGAAAATCTCCCTGAACTGTTCAAAGAGGGGGTAGACCTTACATCCTATCTGGGAGTGTGACTCAAAGATGCCTGCTTAAGTTCCTTTCGACTCTGAGCCATCACATCGGATTCTGATTATCACTCCTACTTGCTCATAAACAGGATCAGTAGAGGTTAGGAAGGACTTTTATGAGTAGTACTGCATCAGGATGAGCCTGATGAAGCACAAACTTCTAAGCAGGAGGACAGGCCGTACTGGCAACATCTCCAGTGTGACCAGCTTGGATAAAGAATTGTTGATACAAGAACTGAGGTAACTAATGCAAGCTCCTAATATACGATGTGTATGGGCTTCTCCACTGATCATCTTAGTTCATGTAAAAAAAAAAATATTTAAAGCTGGTTGTGTAGTGCCTGCCTGTAATCCCAGCACTCATGGAAGCAGAGACAGGTGTATCTCTGTGAGTTTGAGGCCAGACTGGTTTACAAAGTGAGTCCAGGATAGCCAAGCCTACACATAGAAATCCTGTCTCAAAAACAAACAAACAAACAAAAAGAGGCCTTTTAGGTATTGTCAATCCCTGGGTTACTACTATATTTTCTCCTGAGTGTTATTTAAGAACAATAGGACACACCCAACAGTAAATACTCCCTCTTCCAATATCACAATCCCTGCCACACCACACCAAACCTTGCAAAAGTCATACTGATTACGCTTGAAACCATATTACCTTCCCTTTAATCTGAAAGAGAAGTGTGTTTCTTCAGTGTGCATTTTGAATATTTCACAAAGGTACAGTGATGTTACTGGTAGCAGAGTCGAGGAAGTTCACATATAAAGGCAGTCTCACAAATGCAAATATCCTCAAGATGGTTCCTGTTCCAGGAGCTGAACAGATGCACCACTGGAATACGTTAATAGTATTTGTGACCAGCTCAGTGGCCCCTGTGGCTTTCACTTTGCTTACAATTACCCCTGGGACCTGTGCAGCTCAGAGGCTCACTTAGTGCTTGGCTTACAGCACAGGCATTTGCTACATGGAATTCTTTTTGACTAGAATCTATCACTGAGTAGCATCCCCAAGTACGGCACATACTGTCCAGTTGCAAACAGTGTGTGTTTGCTGTTAAGGACATGCAAACTTTCCTGTTCCACATCTTTGGGCTTCCTCTGATAATGAAGACCCACTGATGATTTGTCATTTACAGGGCTCACTGGAGCTGGCTTATAGAGCTGGGTACTTGTGAACACTCCTATTGCAGGTGGGCCCACAGTTGTCTTACACTTTTACAAGGAAAAGAAGAGAGTCTTGGTGAGGGATTAGAACACTAACACAGGACATGTGCCCTCAACATAAAAATATGTGTTATTTGAGTTAGAAGTAACTTTACAGCTTTAAAACAGGATTATAAAGATTACTAGATATGCCTAAAATTATAAGCAATAGAACATAGCAGAATAGGAAATTGGACTCAGGGATATAGGACTTACAAATGCCTTGCTCTTTTCCTAGTCATCAAGGATGTGAATGAAACTGGATGTTAATTTTTAAGTGTTAGGAGTATAATTTTGTTGCTGTTTAACTTCTTGACTTCTGTATATATACTGGATATTAGCCCTCTGTCAGATATAGGGTTGATGAAGATCCTTTCCCAATCTGTAGCCAGTCATTTTGTTCTGATGACAGTGCCTTTTGCTTTACAGAAGCTTTTCAGTTTCATGAAGTCCCATTTATTGATTGTTGATCTTAGAGCCTATGCTGTTGGTGTTCTGTTCAAGAAGTTGTCTCCTGTGCCAATGAGTTCTAGACTCTTCCCCACTTTTCTTCTAACAGCTTTAGTGTATCTGGTTTTATATTGAGGTCTTTGATTCATTTGGACTTTAGTTTTGTGCAGGGTGATAAGTATGGATCTACTCCCATTTTTCTACAAATCAAATAATCCAATTAAAAATGGGATACAGAGCTAAACAGAGAATTCTCAATAGGGGAATATCGAATGGCAGAGAAACACTTAAAGAAATGTTCAATGTCCTTAGTCATCAGGGAAATGCAAATCAAAACAACCCTGAGATTTCACCTTACACCCATCAGAATGGCTAAGATCAAAAACTCAAGTGACAACACATGCTGGAGAGGATATGGAGAAAGGGGACCCTACTCCACTGCTGGTGGGAATGGAAACTTGTACAACCACTTTGGAAATCAATCTGGCGCTTTCTCAGACAATTAGGAATAGCGCGTCCTCAAGATCCAGCTATAGCACTGCTAGGCATATATCCAAAAGATGCTCAAGTATACAACAAGGACATCTGCTCAACCATGTTTGTAGCAGCTTTGTTTGTAATAACCAGAAACTGGAAAAAACCTAGGTGTCTCTCAACTGAGGAATGGATACAGAAATTGTGGTACATCTATACAATGGAGTATTACTCAATGATAAAACAAAACAAAACAATGAAATCATGAAATTTGCAGGTAAGGGTGGGAATTGGAAAAGATCATCGTATCAAAACAAATAGACAGCCTACAGATTGGGAAAGAATCTTCACCAACCCTTTATCTGACAGAGGACTAATATCCAGTATATATAAAGAACTAAAGAAGCAGAAAAGCAACAAACCAAGTAATCCACTTAAAAAATGGGGAACAGAACTAAACAGAGAATTCTCGAAAGAGGAACATCGAATGGCAGAGAAACACTTAAAGAAATGCTCAACCTCATTAGCCATTAGGGAAATGCAAATCAAAACGACCCTGAGATTTCACCTTACACCCATCAGAATGGCCAAGATGAAAAACTCAAGTGATAGCACATGCTGGAGAGGTTGTGGAGAAAAGGGAACCCTCCTCCATTGCTGGTGGGAATGTAAACTGGTTCAACCACTTTGGAAGTCAATCTGGCGCTTTCTCAGACAACTAGGAGTAGTGCTACCTCAAGACCCAGCTATACCACTCCTAGGTATATACCCAAAATTTGCTCAAGTACACAACAAGGACATTTGTTCAACCATGTACATAGCAGCTTTATTTGTAATAGCCAGAACTTGGAAACAACCCAGATGTCCATCAACGGAGGAATGGATACAGAAATTGTGGTATTTTTACACAATGGAATACTACTCAGCAATCAAAAAGGAGGAAATCATGAAATTTGCAGGCAATTGGTGGGATCTAGAAAAGATCATTCTGAGTGAAGTATCCCAGAAGGAGAAAGACAAACTTGGTATATACTCGCTTATATAGACCTACAAGATATGATAAACATAATGAAATCTACACACCTAAAGAAGATAATCAAGAAAGTGGACACAGGCGAAGGTGATTAATCCTCATTTAGAAAGACAAATGGGATGTGCATTGAACTTATGTCAGGAGTCTACCACAAAAGGCATCTGAAAGACTCTACCTAGCAGTGTTTCAAAGCAGACACTAAGACTCATAACCAAACCCTCGGCAGAGTGCAGGGAATCATATGAAAGACGGGAAGTTAGTATGATATGGAAAGGATAGGAGCTCTACAAGGACCAAACATATCTGGGCACAGGGTCTTTTCTGAGACTGACACTCAACCAAGGACCATCTATGGATATAACCTAGAACTTCTGCTCAGATGTGGCCCGTGGTAGCTCAGTAACCAAGTAGTTTTCCAAAGTAAGGGGAACACGGACTATTTCTAACAGGATCTCAAGGGCAGGCTGTTTGAACACCCCCCCCCCCCCGGGGAGGAGCAGTCTGTTAGGCCACAGAGGAGGACTTTGCAGCCAGCCCTGAAGATACCTGATAAAACAGGGTCAGATGAAAGGGGAGGAGGTCCTCCCCTATCAGTGGACTTGGAAAGGGGCAGGGAGGAGACCAGGGAGGGAGTGTGGGGTTGGGGAGGGAATGAGGGAGCGGGATACAGCTGGGACACAGAGTTAACAAAATGTAACTAAATAGAAAAAAATAATAAAAAAAAAAAGGAAAAGATCATCGTGAGTGAGGTATCCCAGAAGCAGAAAGACACACAGGGTATATACTCACTCATAAGTGGATATTAGACCTATATCCACTATAATATAGTAAATATATTATAATATAGGATAAACATACTATAATATGTTTATAGTATAGGATAAACATACTAAAATCTGTACACCTAAGGAAGCTTATCAGGAAGGAGGACTCTGGCTAAGATGCTCAGTTCCCATTCAGAAAGGTAAAGAGGATGGACATCGGAGGAGGGAGAAAAACAGGGATCAGGACAGGAGCCTACCACAGAGGGCCTCAGAAAGGCTCTACCCTGCAAGGTTTCAAGGCAGATGCTGAGACTCACAGCCAAAGTTTGGGCAGACTGCAGGGAATCTTATGAAAAAAGTGGGAGATAGTAAGACCTGGAGAGGACAGGAGCCCCACAAGGAGAATAACAGAACCAAAAAGTCTGGGCACAGGGGTCTTTTCTGAGACTGACACTCCAGGCAAGGACCACTCATGGAGATGGCCTGGAACCCCTGCACAGAGGTAACCTATGGCAGTTCAGTATCTAAGTGGGTTCCAAAATAATGGGAATAGGGACTGTCTCTGACATGAATTGATTGGCCTGCTCTTTGATCACCTCCCCCTGAGGGGGGAACAGCTTTACTAGGCCACAGAAGAAGACAATGCAGCCACTTCTGATGAGACCTGATAGACTTGGATCAGAGGGAAGGGGAGGAAGACCTCTTTTATCAGTGGACTGGGAGAGGGACATGGGTGGGGAAGAGGGAGGGTGACATTGGGAAGGGAGGAGAGAGGGAGATACAGGGGAATACAAAGTGAATAAACTGTAATTAATAAAAATAAAATAATTTAAAAAAGAGTGTAACTTTGTTGAAGTATTGGTCTCTGCAGGTCCCCCTAGGCCCAGGTAGTTTGGCTCTGTTGCTCTCCTTGTAGAGTTCCTGTCCCCTCCAGGTCTTTCTATTGCTCTCTTCTTCCATAAAGATTCCACCACTCTGCCCAAAGTTTGGCTATGAGTCTCAGTATCTCCTTTAATATCCTGGTGGGTAAAGTCTTTCAGAGGTCCCAAGTGGAAGTCTCCTGTCCTGTTCCTTGTCTTCTCCTATTTCCAATGTCTATACTCTTTGCCCTTCTGAAAGAAGATTAGGCATATTCCCTAGGGTCTTCCTTACTATTTAGCTTCTTTAGGGAAATAGATTTTAGTATGTTTATCCTACATTATATGGCTAATATCTACTTTTTTCATTTTTATTATATTTATTTATTTATTACAGTTTATTCATTTTGTATCCCAGCTATACCTCCCCCCTTGTCCCCTCCCAATCCCACCCTCTCTCTCTTTCATCTCTTCCCATGCCCCTCCCTAAGTCCACTTGTAGGGGAGGAGGTCTCATCAGGACTGTTTGTAATGTCTTCCTCTGTGCCTTGGTAAGGCTGTTCCCTCTTCAAGGGGAGGTGATCAACAAGCCAGCCACTGATTTCATGTCAGAGTCAGTTCCTGTTCTTGTTACTAGGGAACCCACTTGGACACTGAGCTGCCATGGACTACATCCTTGCAGGGGTTCTAGGTTATCTCTATGCATGGTCCTTGGTTGGAGTATCAGTCAGAGAAAAGACCCCTTTGCCCAGATTGTTTGGTTCTGTTGCTCTTCTTGTGGAGTTCCTGTTCCCTCCACTTCTTTCTATCTCCCACTTCTTTCATAAGATTCCCTGCACTCTGCCCAAAATTTGGCTATGAGTCTCAGCCTCTGCTTTGATACCTTGCTGAGTAGAGTCTTTCAGAGGCCCTCTGTGGTAGGCTTCTGTCCTGTTCCCTGTTTTCTCCCTCTTCCCATGTCTGCTGGAGAGATGGCTCAGCTGTTAAAGGTTAGTCTCACAAACATAAATACAATGTCCACTTATAAGTGAGTGTATATCATGTGTGTCTTTCTGCTTCTGGGAGACCTCACTCAAGATGATCTTTTCTAGTTCACACCATTTGCCTGCAAATTTCATGATTTCCTTTTTTAATTGTTAAGTAGTATTCCATTGGGGAAATGGACCATGCATGGATAGGACCTAGACCTCCTGTTCAAAGGAAGCCTTTTGGCTGCTCAGTTTCCAAGTGAGTTTACTAATAAGGGGTACAGGGGCTATCTCTGACATGAACTCAGTGGCTGGCTCTTTGATCACCTCTACCTAGAGGGTGCAGGCTTGCCAGGCCACAGAAGAAGATGATGCAGCCAGCCTTGATGAGACCTGATAAGCTAGAGTCAGATAGAAGAAGAGAAGGTCCTCCCCTATCAGGGGACGAGGTAGAAGAAGGAGGGTGGATGTTCCTGGAAGTAGATGAGGGAGGGAGATGCAGTGGGAATACAAAGTGAATAAATTGTAATAGATAAATATAAAAATAAAATTAAAAATAAAAACCATAAAAAATAAATTCAGAAAGAGTGTAACTTCGATGATTTGAGGTGAGTGATCAGGTAATGACTAAATGTCTTTTAATTGTGGGAAGTTGGACTTGGATGGTTTTCTCTTGAAGGGAGTCTCCTACTATCTCTTTAGCAGATTATGACTTTGTTGTAAAACACTGATTAGTACTTGCTTCCAGCCATGTATGATATGAAGGTAAGAAAAGCATTAATCATGGTTGTGGTGAGGGAAGACACAAAAGCTCAGCCTGGAGCTTTGACCTTAACAACCTGGCACTTGGTAGAGCTCACAGCATCTATCTTCTTCCCTCTTGTGTTAATCTATTCAGGCTGTTATAATGACATACCATGAGCCTGGTGCTTGTTAAAGAGCATAAATTTAATTCTCAGTGCTATAGAAACAAGGAAGCTCATGATCAAGGAACTAGCACATTCAGGATTTAACAAGGGTCTTTCACAGAAAGTGCCTTCTTGGAGTGTTCTCAGGTGGTGGAAATTAAAACCAGCTCTCTGGAGCATTGTGTATGAGAATATACTACCCAGAGGGCCTTGTCCTTATGACTTAATCTGTTCCCAAAGTTAATTTTAAAGTTTAAACTTCTTACTAGTAGTTTTATGAGAGTTCAGACTGCAACCTGAACTTGGTAGGGACACAAGTATTCATACCATAGAATACACCTCCCCTTAGCCTGAGAAGAGGTTGCTTGAGGCTAAAGATATATTATAGTTCAAAAAGAAAGACAGTGTATACTCCTCATCTTTTTGTCTGATTTAAGTTCTTGGTAAATAAGAAGAGTCCGTTTAATGTTGATAAAAGTAGACTTTCTTTAGTTACTACACTGATTTGAATGATAAACTTTGAAAATTATCTTTAAAGATGCAATATAATATTTTAAGATGTATTTATTTTATGTGTATGAGTATTTTAACTGGTGTGTGTGTGTGTGTGTGTGTGCACGCGTGCTCACACACGCGTACACACAAATGCAGTTTGTTCCGAAAAATCTCAGAACAGGGCACTTGCATCCCCTGGAGGTATGGATGGTTGCGTAGAACTGTGTGGGTTCCGGGAATTAAACCTAGGTTCTCTACAAGATCAACAAGTGCTCCTAACCCATGAACCATTGCTCTAGCTCCCACAAATAACATTTGAACAGCCATCTGGTCATCCTTAGACCCTTCTGGCTAACATATAAAATTAACCATGTCAATTAAATTAAATTAAACCATCCCCAGGGAAGATGAACTGACTGTAAGTTCACAGACAGTAGGATTTTGAATCTTGCAGTTTTGTTATCTGTTGGCTTTCCTGAGAGGATTCATGCAAAGGTGGGAAAAGAGGAACATATATCAAAGTTTATCACATTCATTGACTGGATTCACTGTTAGAAGAAAGGTTCATTTGAATTCAGAGTTGTTGGTGGGACATTTGACTTTGTGTTTGTCCAAATCAATGAAAAATGAGCAAACAACAAAAGCCTGGTAGGAATTTGAACTACTGGATAATGGAGTAAGATTTATGTTGTGGAAGACTGACTTCAAATGTTTAAGCTTTTCCAAGAGTTATCTATGGCTTTTGTCTTAAGAGACAGGTGAACTATGGTCTCAGGCTCTCAGTATTTACTCTAAAGTTCCTAAGACATTCCTACATGAAGCAAGAAGCTGGTTGTGCTTTTTAGCATTCTCACTTTAAGATAAATTGTACTTATCATTGCTCACATAATAAGCATATTGCTCCCAGGGAGCTGCTCACTCAGGAGAGCAAAACCATAGATGTGGTCATAGTTTGTGGCCACCAGTCTGATTAACTTCCCATTGTGCGCTGTTGGTTCCTCAGGGGCAGGTTTGATCCCTCCTGTCTGGATTTCAGCTTCACTAGCTATTGGAGCCCAGTGATCTCACAAAGTTCAGGCTCATTATCAGTCCCAGGAGTGACAGGTGTGCCCCACTGAGAAGGGCATGATGCTAAAGGGAAAGCACAGCATGTAAAGTCACATTATGTAGTTTAGCCCAAGGTCAGTTCATGATTCTTCCTTCACTTGCTTGGGGAGGCCTTTGTGAAAAATCACTTTGAGCTTTATTTCCACAGAGAGATTAAGGCCTTCTGGGTTTAAGGACTATTCTTCAGCCTACACTCATTCTGATACCTACAATAGTCTCAAAGTCCTGTTCTAATGCTGAGCTCAGCCTTACGGTGCAGAAGTACAGTATGAATGACATTTGAGGGTCACTTCTAAATGTAGGTCTTGTTAATTCACTCAGGTGGAAGTTCAAGGTTGTGTTTTCATAGCCAGTGTATACCAACCACAGATTTTGCTAAGTGTTGAAGATACACAACCTTCTAACTTCTCAGTATTTAAATAGACAAGTTGTCAACATGATACTTTGTTTATCTATTGATACAGTGTGTATCCTGTTCTCTAAGAGTGTAAAACATAAGACCAAGGACAATGTCATCATGAATGAACAGTTAACTGGACTTTTATTGAGATTTTAATGAAATAGAAACAGATCATTTCCCCTTTTTTTCCTACTCTTCTATCTAGAGGAAACTGATTGATAAAGAACAAGTTTAAATTTAACCAAATATACCAGTATGAACAATAGTTATAGTCCTAAGTAATGATATATATAAGGCACAGAAAAAATGAGGTCTTTCCATGCCTTTCAGAAATGGTATCCAGGCCTGTATGTCAAACAGGCATAGGACTGTGCAGGAGTGGGGAGGGGTAAGGCTGGGCAGGAAAGCAATACCAGCTGTTCTCTGGGCAACTTTCAGCACTATAAAAGCCAGCAAGGATAAAGGAAGCTTTCAGTTCAGTTCCAGTATGCCTTTTCTGTGTTTTCTTAAGTATGTAGTATATTTGGCAGAAGGGTCTTAAAATCAAGTTCTGGTGGTTAAACAATGGCAGCGGCCATTGCCTGTGTAGTTTGGCGTGCCTCTGGATCTTGAACAGTTCTCTGGAGTTCTTTCCAACAGTTTGTGGGAAGGTGGCCCTTACATAGCACTAAATCATCTCCTTTTAAGAATGATTAATTATTTTTGTTTTATGTGCAGTGAAGTCTTGGCTGCATATATCTGTCTGAGCGGGGTAGAAGCCCTGGAAACGGAGGTACAGACATCTGTGAGCTGCCATGTGGCTGTGGGGAATTGAACTCAGGTCCTCTGGAAGAGCTGCCGGTTCTCTTTGCCTCAGAGCCATCTCTTTAGACCAAGATTATCTTTTAATAACCCCTGGCTGCTGGAGTTGGTATCACCTACCCACGCATGATACCACTGTTTAAACTCCATTTTTCAAGGATGGATTCTAATTAGAGTGTAAAGTAGTAGCGGTCACTGTGGCCTCTTCATATGTCCTCTTCCCTGTGTTCTCTTTTGTCTCCCATTCCATTTCTATTAACCTTGCCACTCCCAGTATCTCCTCTCTTGTCTTTCATATCACGTGTGTACTACTTTCCCCTTTACCATTTCTTCATCCCACTTTCATGGCCCCTTTCTAACTTCCAGGTCTCACAGACATTATAACTGAAACAATCAAATCTAAAAATTCAAAGCTATCATCCATACATGTGGCACTTCAGTTTGGGGCCCTGGGTTATTTTACTTATTATATCTTCAAGCTCCATCTACTTTCCTGAAATTTTTATGATTTTATTTTTCTTTACAGCTGAATAAATTTCCGTTGTGTATATGTGTCACATTTTCATCACCTGGTGAATATCTAGGTTGATTCCATTTCCTAGCTGTTATGAATAAGGCAACAATAAATATAAGAGCAAACATACTATTTTTTAGGAAGGGCATTGTAATGACAGAATTAGAAATGCCTCTGGATATATTCTAGAACTGGCCAAGAAAAAATATGACACAACTTCAAAAATAAATTAGATAAAATTTCAAAGTTATAAAGTCAGGTGTGGTAATGCGTAAGTGAGATACCAACCCTTGGAACATGAAGGCAGAAGGATCAGGAGCCTCAGCCCATAGTTTGAAGCAAAATTGGGCTATACTGTCTTTAGAAATCAAAATTTCTAAGTTATAGAAAAAATATAGTTTGAAATTTTAGCTCTAAAAATTATATTATTTGTAATTACTTTATTCATAAGAGATGATCAGTATGGAGTTGCATATTTTAACATTTCAGCAAACAATTATGCTTAAACTCTGTCTTGTTGTTTGTTGGTTGGTCGGTTTGTTGGTGTTGATTTTTTTTTCTTTTTTGGACAGGATCTTACACAGCACTGGCTAGCCTCAAAATTACTGCATAGCTGAGGATAAGCATGCCTTAGATTACTGCTTGTCCTGCTTGTCTCCCAAATGCTGCAGTTATGAGTCTGCACCACATCTAGTCTGTCCCTGGTTACCTCAAAGCCAGTCCAGTTTACCGTGGTTACGGTAATAGCACCAGAAACACTTCAGGGTCCCTTCTTTCCTCATACAATATCCGAGGCAATCTACAGCTACGTCTAAAAGGTCCTCCCAAGCGGCTAAAGGAGAGCAGTGGGATAGAAGCTGTCCTCAGGCTGCAAAGCAGCCATTCAGGGTTTGTCTCGCAACCACAGACACGAGCTTTGTCTGTGGAGAAGAAGGTAGACTCCTCTGAGGAGCTGCAGGTCTGTTCTTCCAAGTACTGAATCTCTTGCTTTAAATCATCACCCACCTACTACCACTAAGACCATTCACACTTAAAATAAGAGTGCAGAAATTGCTCAGAAATGACATTCCCATCTTGAAGATAAACAGCTTGCGTATATAGTGTGAAGAAACAATCAAAATAACTGCGAAATGTTATTATTATCATGACCTTAAATCAGAGTAAACTGAGGTGCTACAAAAATGATGATGTCCAAGATTACATTCTAATTTTGAGCCTAAAAATTAAAGGTTTAATCAAGTGTATGACTCCTGAGCTACACTTTGCTATTTGTCTGTAAACAGTGTAAGGATTTCACTCCTTAAAATCTGAATGCATGATTTTTTTTCCTTTTCTTCCAGGTCAAAGTGTTTAGCTCCTGTCCTGGGGACTGAGATTATTATGTGAGGTCCTCTAAGCAGGCCTGTTGGCAGCCATGCCAACACTGAGATTTCCTGGCTTCCATGTAATAGTAGCTTAACAGTTACAAGTCAAAGAAGGACGTGTAGAGTATATGCTGAGGTTTTTGCTGGGAATCTGGAGTTGAGCTCAGGCCTAGTTTTCCCCTGCACGTGACCAGGGTTTGAAGTTACAGTGTCTAGACTGCCACAGTCTTAGAGAATGCTCATTTTAGCTGAGCACCACAATGTTAGAAAGATATGCTAGTTGCCACAACTCTGAGTGGCTTAAAAGCATCCTTGCAGTTTTAAAATAGAAAGAGTGTTAAAGATCCTGGTGAAGGCCCAGTGTGCCAGGCAGCTGGAGCACTCCACTTAATCCCCAATTTGAAGGCCTATTAAGGAAAGAGCTGTTGTGTGGGCTCCAGTTCACTTCAGAGTTGGGCAGGCCTCCCTGCAGCACATTTAATTCTCTCTTTATCACTAGGGCATTTCCATGTCTTTTTTCTCTGTGGCTATCCTCAGGTGTTCCAGGGAAACTGGAAATGCGAACTCATTTCAAATAAAGAGGCTGACTCAGTTGGTTCACGTCTGAAATCTTTGCAGTTTTCAATGGAACAGTGTGTGGAGTTATTAACAATGAAGCAATCCAGAATGAAGACATTAGAGGGGTTTGGAGTAAAACACAGTAACACGCTAACAAATAGCTCCTTTATGATTTTATACCACTGACTACTTATCTTTTGGATGATGAACTGCACATTGATTTTTTTCCAATGGGGCTCCATTTTAATAGCCATAATTTATAAAGAAAAGAAATGTTAGCTTCCACTCACAGGAGTCAGCGATGGCTGTTATCAGTGAATGCACAGGGTGGATGTCATGGTGACTCAAGTGAGGCCACAGACCCTTTGTAGCCATCTGCCTCCGGCTGACCTCAGCAATCGTCTAAATGTCACGGATTCTCTCTCTACTCCTTTTTCTATTATCTCCCCCAATGAACAAAAGAATTAAAGAGTGAATAGGAAGCACCATGGGAAAGAATTTAAGCTATGAGTCACTCTCATCCTTCGTACTGATAGCGTGTCACAAAGTCCATGTCACTGAGTCAATAACTTTGAACTTGTGCCTGAGCAACTTGTAATATCTTACAGGCATGAATGTAAGCCTTGACAATGAGTTAAAAATAGAACAAGGCAATTATGCATTTTTTTCTGGACTGTGCATGTTATCCTCAGATTGCCCTGACAGCAGGCTGTCCTGGAAAGATTCCAGAGATGTCATTTTTTTTTTTGTACTCTCTGCCATCAGTATATCCCAGGACAGCTTGATTTAATATCATGCTGCAGCTACCATCACATAAAGTTCAGAGTCGGTGGAACAATTAGCTGAGGTGACTGAATCAAACTTAAGAAATGTGGTTTGTTCACAAAAAGATAGATCTCGCTAAAATATTTTCTGTCTAGCTTCAATCTCAAATTACTCAGACTAAAGTGAAAATACACTGGAGATACTTAGACACGTGCTATGGGTGAATAGCTGTGTCAAAGTGATTCAAATATATGTTTCTAATTTTATAAACTGAAAGAAATTCTTAAGCCTCGAGTAGTATGAACTGATGCTTACTCCAATTTCTCAGACCAGAGAGCTGGAGGCCAGAAATAGCTCCATATTCTCCCTGGCTCAGTGAGTTGCTTTAATTTAATAACTGCTCAGTATTAAAAGTATCCAAATGTGTGCTGATCTGAAACAAACCCGATGTGACTGCTTTGGTCTTTGCCTTTTGCTTCTTCTAATATCCTAGAGGCTGTTCTGTGGCTCCTCTCAGGAAATCCTTCACTAATCAAAATCTAAACCACACTGGTTCAACACTAACCAACTTTCCCAGAATCCTCTTCAGTTTCTCACCCTATAAATTTGAGGATTGGGTTGTCTGAAATTAAATCTCTGAAATGCATTTTGATCTAAAAATAATGTATTTGTAGTCAACCAGCTGATTTTTAAATCACCTTTATTGAGCTACCTTTACGTTCACCCATCTTAGCATGCAACTGTGTTATTTTTAGTAGTTAATCTCCAGTCGCCATTCCCAGAGTTTCCAAAGGCAGTCATTACTGCAAAAATCTTGTCATTTTTAATTTGAATTGTCTTGGCATGCTTACAGATAATTAGTTGAAAACAATATGAGTTCTACAACTTTGATCATTTTCAAGGTCATTTTTTTTTCTGTTTTGGGTCTCTTGCAACTCATACTAATATCATAATATTTCCCTTGTAAGAGTTTGTATGGTCTTGGTGTCTCTTCACTGAACACTAAAACAGAAGATAATGTCAGGGAGCAGGGGTATAGCTGTGACAGGCCTGAACCTGTTGTTAGGTGCAGAATGTGAACTTTGGCACTTTGTATTAGGAAAGAACTTTTCCAATTTCTACAGTACAAACATACTGCTGAAAATTTGCCAAAGAGTGCATTTGACTTGCAGATCATTTTGAAGATTGTTCTTAGCATTGTGCTCTAATTCACAGACATTGGGATTTTTATGTATTTGCCCTTTTTAACATTTTGTAATGTTATCTTAGCCTTTGTAAAACTTATCCTCCAAAACCTTCGTAGCCAGGAAGTCAGAGTCTATATTGTCTTCCATGTTCCTATTAGTATGGGCCATCAAGCCCCACTTAAAGGGTTTAACTTCATTCCTAATCCAAAGTCCCAAAGTTCACATTCTGCACCAAACAACACATTTGGTGCTGGGAAAGTAGCTGAACGTCCTACATCTGGATCCACAAGCATCAAGAAGAGACAGTGGCAGTGGGTCTGGCTTAAGCATTGGAAACTTCAATGCCCACCACCAATGACAAACTTCCTTCAGCAAGGCCACACTTATTCCAACAAGGATGTATCTTGTTGGAGTAGCAATTTCATTTTATAGTCTTATGGCAAGACTTTCATGTGGTTTCACTACCATCAATATTATTAGGATAACATTGCTAAGTTCTCCCTGAAATAAGGTGCTTATTGTTTAAGAAATAATTTGTTTTGTTTTGTTTTACCTGACATGTCTTTTGGTAGGTTCTAAGAGGCAAAAGATATAAATGCAGTATACGGTCTTCTTCTCTGGGACATAAAAACAAATTACTTCCTATGTACTACTTATTAGTGAAAAGGGACAAAAGGACACCTACGAAAATCATTATCAAGGAAACTTCAAGGCTTTGTAGAACTTGAGGTCAACAAAAGAACTGCCACTGAGAATCTCCTGTTTCGAAACAAAGCTCTTTGCTCTTAGTTTGTAAGTGAATGCATGTGGGTGAGTGTGTGTGTATTTATGTAGTGTGTGTGTGTGTATTTGTGTTTGTCTTTTTCTTTCTCTCCAAATCACTTGGTTCTACAGTTTTGTCTATAAAAGGTCTTTTAGTTCAAGTAATGAGTCAGGTGAAATTAGGCTTCAGATAGTAAGAAGGCAGTTCAATTGCCTAACTTGGGGTTGGTTGTCCATTCCTTATCCAGTCAGCTCTGTCTCCACCGAAGATGTGTGTGGACCTTCTCTTTCGTAGGAGTTGTGAGGATCTGCTGTACATGTTTAATTTGACCTTCATTGCCTCTACTGCCCATCTTCTGAAGCAGGAAGGAAACTTCATATTCAAGCCATTGTTGGTGTTTTCCAAGAATAGGCTGACAAAAATTCTTTGGGGCCCAGAGCCAGTAATGTGTAACGATCAGGTGAGCTTTATTTACTATAGAGGGAGAGAGAAGAGATTAAGAATTCTGGTCACCCAAATGCAGAATAAACACACAGAGTGAAGGTTCTGAGCATGGCTGAGTGACTCTGAGATAGGAAGCATCCAATTCGGCATAGACTAATCATAGGCCACAACTATTAAAAACCCCTTTATGTAGGCTGGTAAATACCCATTGGTGTAAGTTTCCCAGTGGGCCACCTATCCGGCGGCCACCCCATCTTCTTTTAGTGAACTATAGGAACTCTGCTCCACACACCTTTTCAAACACTTCAGAGCCATGGGCTGCTGTGTGGCAGATCTGGAGTCTCAGCAGACTCTGACCAGCTGGTCTATCAGTGCCATGCCCTAGTGCTTTGAACGAGTTGATTGGCTCTAGGTTAGCACACAAGAGTCTTTGGAAGTACTAGCTATATGACTTTGAGTTCAGCTCTTTTTTCCTCTATCTAACCAACAAATATTTTTCTCCCCTTGGTATTTACTCCATATGACACACTCAAAATTTGAGTTTTAATAAAAATTAGGTTAGATTTAATCCAAAAGCCTGTCTGAAGTTTAATATGCATAATTTGCCTTGTAAATCAGGGCACCCTCCCCGAAATGACAAAAGTACTCAAGTTGTGTCTTCTTCCAGCTTGCTCCAATTGAGAAAGACAGAGTAATTTCATAGGTCACATTTACAAGTCTAAATATATAGCTAAATCCTTTTTGTGGAGGATGTTGGTATGGATATCAAATAAATTAGTCAGAAGAAAGTGGTGATAATATGCATAAAAAAATTTCCAAAATCAAATTAACACTCAAACATACAGACACACAAACTTTTATCATTTGAATACCCTGTGTCCTGTTTTAAAATGATGCAATATATCCATACAAGAGAAATTTAGTGATTAGATGGCTCAGCAGTTCAGAGAGCACAAATATCCCAGTATCCATAGCAAGCAGCTCACAAAAAACTGTAACTCAGGCTTCAGAAGATCTGGCCATCTGCAGTCCCCACCGCTCTCATACCCATACCCATACCCAGGCATTCACACACATGCATGTGAACTTATTGGAGGTCCCTTGTCTCATAATGCTCTGTCAAGACTTTTTTCTTTTAGTTGTATGTGTGTTATAGTTTCTGATTTTGTGTTTTTTATGAGAGTTCTCTGTGTGCGAATGTGTATGTCTCTGTATGTGTTCCTTGAACTTTTTCTTGGCTTTTTCTTTTCTTTTCTTTTCTTTGTCTGTTATATCTTAGTCTGAATTGTTTTTACTTTATCCATTATTATTATTATTATTATTATTATTATTATTATTATTATTATTATATGTCTGTTAGTATTTTAATGTATGTTGTGGGTAGATTTGGGTGGGTGAGGAAGTTTGAAAAAGTTGGGGGAGGGGAAACCATAATCAGAATATGATATGTTAAAAAATATCTGTTTCTGGGCTGGAGAGATGGCTCAGAGGTTCGGAGCCCTGGCTGCTCTTCCACAGGTCTTGAGGTCAATTTTCAGCAGCTACGTGGTGGCTCCCACCAAGCTGTAATGAGATCTGGTGTCCTCTTCTGACAAAATATACATATCTGTTTCCAATAAAAAAGGAAATAAAACTTTTTTTGGGCTTTAAATGTTTTATTGTTAAATATGCAATCATGTCTTAAAAGGAATTTCTACATATCATGACCCAGAATATAATTTCTATACATTTTGATTATTAAAGGTGAGTTTGGCTTTTCCCCATAGTATAGAATTGTCCTACGTAAATTTCTCGACCCCAAGAAAGGATGGGATGAATTCAGAAAGAATGGGGAAAGTATTGCTATGCTGAAGAATTTGAAGGTTATATCTGAAAATAATAGAAAAATAAGATATGAAAAGGGCAGGTGCCTTCAAGTGAGAAAACACATCAAATGAAACTAAGTTCATGGGCAAGATTTATTGCGGATATATCTGAAAAGCTTCTACAAAGCAAAGGACAGTGCCATCAGAACAAAACAACAGCCTACAGACTGGGAAAGGATCTTCACCAACCCTACATCTGACAGAGGGCTAATATCTAAAATATATAAAGAACTCAAGAAGTTAAAAAGCAACAAATCAAGTAATCCAATTAAAAAATGGGGTACAAAACCAAATAGAGAATTCTCTGTAGAGGAATATAGAATGGCAAAGAAACACTTAAATAAATGCTCAAAGTCCTTAGTTATCAAGGAAATACAAATTAAAACGATCCTGAGATTTCACCTTACACCCATCAGAATGGCTAATATCAAAAACTCAAATGACAACACATGCCAGAGAGGATAAGGAGAAAGGGGAACCCTCCTCTATTGCTGGTGTGAATGTAAACTTGTGCAACCACTTTGGAAATCAATCTCAGACAATGAGGAATAGTTCTACCTCAAGATCCAGCTATACCACTCCTAGCCATATAGCCAAAATACATTCAAGTACACAACAAGAACTTTCACTCAACCATATTCATACCAGCTTTATTCATTACAGCCAGAATCTGGAAAAAACCCAGATGTCCCTCAACTGAGGAATGGATACAGAAATTGTGGTACATTTACACATTGGAATACTACTCAGCAACTATAAACAAGGAAATCATGAAATTTACAAGCAAATGGTAGGAACTAGAAAAGATTATTCTGAGTGAGGTATCCCAGAAGGAGAAAGACACACATGGTATATACTCACTTTTAAGTGGCTATTAGACATACAATATTGGATACAATATAGGATAAACATACTAAAATCTGTACACCTAGAGAAGCTAAGCAAGAAGGAGGACCCTGGGCAATATGAACAATTCTCATTCAGAACGGCAAACAGGACAGAAATCAGAAGAGGGAGAAAACAGGTAACACTCCAGGAGCCTACCACAGAGGGCCTCTGAAAGACTTTACCCAGCAGGGTATCAAAGCACATGCTGAGACTCATAGCCAAAGTTTTGGCAGAGTAAGGGGAATCTTATGAAAGAAAGGGGAGATAGAAAGACCTGGAGGGGACAGGAACTCCACAAGGAGATCAACAGAGCCAAAAAATATGGGCAAAGGGGTCTTTTCTGAGACTGATACTCCAACCAAGGACCATGCATGGAGATAACCTAGAACCCCTGTACAAATGTAGGCCATGGTAGCTCAGTACCCAATTGGGTCCCTTAGTAAGGGGAACAGGGACTGTCTCTTACAGGAACTCAGTGGCTGGCTCTTTGATCACCTTCCCCTGAGGGGGGAGCAGTCTTACCAGGCTACAGAGGAAGACAATGCAGACAGTCCTGATGAGAACTGATAGGCTAAGGTCTGATGGAAGGGAAGGAGGACCTTCCCTATCAGTGGACTTGTTGAGGGGAATAGGAGGAAATGAGGGAGGGAGGGTGAGGTTGGGAGGAAATGAGGAAGGGGGCTACAGCTGGGATATGAAGTGAATAAACTGTAATTAATATATAAATATTTTATAAAGTGAAAAAGAAAATAAAACTTTAAAAGGGAAAAGTTAATTTGTAATTGCAGATGAGTCCAATTCTTATTCTAAAACTGAAGCACTAATAGAACACTCACAATGAATAAGATAAATTCAGTGAATTAATCCTGGCAATTGCCATCATTTCACCCATTGAAAAAATACTTTTTATAGGCTTTCCAGTTGGAAATATTGTGTTGGATTTTCTAGCTACATTTGTATGAATGTTTTATTGGATGAACATTCCCTTGTCCTCTGAGACAGTCCTTCAAATAGATGATCATATCATTCAATGTTCTGTCTCACTATATCACTACTGAAAGTTTCAACTGTACAGCAGTATGGGTTGGACTCTCATAAAGTCTATATACTTTGCCCCACAGAAACAGGTATTGTCTCAATACCCCACAAACCCAACCTCGTCCGTCTCTGAAAATGATGTGTTCACATGAAAACTCTTCTCCTATGTACCCTGCCACTCTACTGTCTCATCTACACAAGCATCGTTCAGCTTTTCTGAAACTCTCCCTCTCTCTGCTCTTCACCAGCACTGAGGGTATTGCTGGAACTTTCTGGGAACTATTTTGAAGCTTTATAAAGTCACACTGATGGATTTTATTCTCCCACTAGACTTCTATTTTTAGAGGTGCAGGATTTGGAGTTAAACTATCTCCTTATAAACCCCTACAACACCCTCTGGATGTGTGACTGGGTCAAGTTGCTTCTACTCTTTTAGCTTTAAGGTTTTTTGTTTGGAAAATGGTGATTATTTTAGGGGTAAGCAAGATGCTCAATATGGACTTCTTGCAAAATGCCTTGTATTTGCTCATTAAGTATCCTCTAGGACTCTATACTACTGTTAATCACAATATGCTCTGCTACTTATTCTCTGTTTTCGTGCTCCTGCTAGGGCTGTGCTAAGGCATAAGTTTCAAAATGTGGGATTCAGCAGGAAATCAGAATGGCCCTCAGGCCATTGTAAGATGCCTCCTTGAGGGTACCTTTCACTGGATAAAAGAGGACACTGGGACTAGGCGCCTGGAGAGACAAGTGTGGTGAAGGTTTCACTGGAGCAGCCACATCTGCAGTGCCAGTGATGTCATGTCAACCATGGACTTTCCATAGCAAAGCCAATATCCTCTCCACTGCACTTTCAAGCTTAATTTTCTAAATTTTAGTTTTCTGAATATTGAGTTAAGAGACTGAATTTTTATGTATTTCAAATAAAAATGTTTTACTTTCCTTTAGCAACTATTCATATTTTGGTGAATTCTATTCCCTCAATAGTACCATTTATTATACTTTTATTTTCTTTGAGAAAAATGACATTTAAATTCAATTTATCTGAGGGCAATACTTTGAGTATTTTTAGACCACAGTTAAAATACTGACTAACTTATTTAATACATTTTTAGGAGAAAGATTCACAAAATTTAACTTTAGAATAGCTGTTTCTGAGTGCTTTAATATATTCTGCTGTAAGCCAGCTCCAGGATATACAGTGCTTTCTTTTAACGCTGTTTAACCATAATATCAAAAAATTCTTTTTTTAAGGAATAATCCATTGGCTGGCTGATATCCATGGGAGGCCTGTCCTTTTCTAAAGTGAATAAAGGATGAGTTGATGGCATATGGGAGGCGAGGGAGAAAAGAGGTCAGCAGAAAGAGACTCAGGGAAGAGGAGGGAGAGAATAGTATGGTCTGGACGCAAAATACATCATACATACATACATTCATACATGTGTTCGTACTTATGTATGTACGATCATACATACATGCATCAGATGGTTAGAGATTCACAGCAGGAACAATGATACATTTAGAAACCCAACACGTAGGAGGCTGAGGCTGAAGCAGGAAGAGCACAAGTTTGAAGATTCTACTTCCTTATGAATTTAGAAACATAGGAGTGTTTCACATTTCCCCCCTGTAAATGGTAATAATGGAAGCCGTAATGGAGATGTGTTGCAAAAGTTGCTAGTATCTGTCCCACGAACTATTTCTGACATGAACTCAATGACTGGTTCCTTTACCTGTCACACACACACACACACACACACACACACACACCCTCCGAGAGGAAGGAACAGCCTTGCTAGGCCACAGAGGAGGACATGGCAGCCAGTCCTGAAGATACCTGATAAGCTAGGGTCAGATGGAAGGGGAGGAGGTCCTCCCCTAGCAGTGGACTTGGAAAGAGACAGGAAGGAGATGAGGGAAGGAGGGTGGGATTGGGAGGGAATGAAGGAAGGGCCTACGGCTGGGATACAAAGTAAATAACCTGTAATTAATATAAAAAAATAAAAATTAATATAAAAAATGTCTGTCCCATGGCCTGGCATGTAACAAATAAGTCTGAATGAAAATGACTGGGGAAAACTACACAACAATGTAATTAAATATCTTGTATAAAAGCAATGACAATGTATTAAGCATCATGAATAATCTAGAGATGATAACATGCCTTTGTGCAAATATCTCATTTCCTATAACAAACTTGAGAATCTACTAATGTTGGTACTGACTATGGGTCCTGGAACAAATTCTCCACTGTTACCAATGGACAACTTGACTCAGGAACTATAGTCTAAACATATTTTTTAAATATTGAAAAAAAACCCACATCAATTTATTTCATTAATCTAACAACTATGTATTGAATAGCCGAATAGCTAAGAACTCTGTCCCAAACACAGAGCGATGGCTCAGCAGGTAAATGTATTGGCTGGACAAGCCTAGTGACCTCAGTTTAGGCCCTAGACAACTACAAGTACATATGGAAGGAGAAAGGAGAGATCTGACTTCTGCACCCACAGGTTGTCCTCTGACTTCCACTTAAAAGCTTTCGCTACTTATCAGTACACACCACATCACACAAACACACACACACAATGTCAATAACTGCACACACACACATACACCACATAACCTTCATCACACACATACACACACACTAGACTACAGCACATACCAAATCACACGCCACACCACACTACACACATAATCACACACATACACACATCACATCACATACATACACAATGCAGGCACATACAAACACACTCAAACCACACCACATATCTCCCACACATAGAGACACACATGACCTCTCTCTCTCTCTCACACACACACACACACATATCGTATATCTCACACAGACACACACCACCTCTCTCTAACTAAGTAGATAAAAGATTTCTACCCTATTCTGAAATAAGTGACAAAAATGCAACCGTGATGAAATTTTTCTCTTCATGAATTAATACTTCCATGTCCTACAATCTCAGATTAGCCTCTGTTTAGCTTCAGTGCACTAACGACCTGACTCATCAAACATGGTCAATTTTGTCGGGTGAACCTAAGTATCCAGGGTGTTTAGGGAGTGTTATGTAAAGAAATATCTTTAATGCATTCCAGGTGACCAGAAAGAGTTAATGCAGACTGCACAGAAAAGAAAAAAAAGCTGTATGTTTTCATCCTCATAGAATTCATTAAAATAATTTTAAAATTAACCTTGTGTAGATAAGCTAAAATATCCTTCATTTAAATGCAACATTGTGTAATTAGCATTTTCTCACTTATTTAGCATTTCTGTCCTTCACAAAATAAGATGTGTGTGTGTGTATGGGTTTGAACATTCACTTGCATGAGCACTTGCATGAATCCATGTGGTTTTTAATTCTGGAACATGTAGAAATCAATGTTTCGTCTTTTTCTGTTGCTTTCCACCTATGTTCTTGAGACAAGTTCTCTCACTGAAGCCAGAGTTTATCATGTTGACTGGACTTTCCAGATGACCTTAAAGAATCTGCTTCCATCCTTCTCCATCAGTGTTAGGATTATAAGTATGCTTAACTTTTATGTAGGTGCTGGGGATTTGAACTCATGTCCTTATGCTTATGCAGCAAGAACTTTACCCATTGATCTACATCTCTAATGCCAGTAGTACCTAATTAAACTTGAGCAATGAATGCAGCTAAATTTAAATAACATACCATTCTTTTTTATCTGTTGCAAAAGAACATGGTGCTTACTTGAGATTCTACATCATCAGTTAAAATGCTTTAAATTACACAACTGTAAAATAATTTAACTGTAAAATTAATTGGGGATCTTTATGAGCAAGGTACTGAGCAACACTGGTGGTAAATGGATGTGAGTTGACAGCAAAAGCTGCATGTGTTGGTGTTGAGGAGAAAATGACCTTGTGCCGCCTTCAACCTTCCCATCTTAGTAGATGAATTTCATTTGCTGCGTCAGTGGTTTGAAGTCAATAACCATTGACAACACTCCGCTTCGGAACCTCCTGGGCTTACAAAGGCAATACTTCCAAATGAGAGCAGTCTGCTGATGGTAACAAGAGCTTGAAGGTCTGCAATTCAAATGAATTATTGCTTCTCTGTTCTTTTAAGTAGCTGTTGGACAGTAATGGTGCATAATTCTAAGGTCTACTCCCTAAGGGAGGAAAGGTTTATCCTGTAAGAATTTTCAATTGTTTGTGTTCTGTAATGCATCCCTCCTGATTTTCATGGAGAGCAGTGACAAATGCTGGTTCTGTTAAGAAACATGGTGAGACCACTCCTTTAAAATGAACTTAGTTGTTGTATCCATGTAAGTGTGAAGGTAACTTTCAGCCCATACATGTTACACATGGCCTTGACTTGGCAGTTCTTCCTCTACTGCTTTCTTATTTACTCTGTTTCAACAAACGATGCACGCCAGCCTTGTGATCACTGAACTCTGGAAGCATGTGTCCTTCCTAGTCTGCCTTTGAATATTCTCTTCCTTACTCTCTTGTCCTTATTTTTTTTAAGACATACAGTATTTGGTAAAAGCCACTGGACTTTTGAAAAGCTCCTTAACTTTGGCAGGCAGGTAGGAGGAAGTGAATTTGGTGTCATCAGACCTTACTATCAGAAAAGCTGCTCTACATATGTCGTGAATTGGCTTCCACAAATTGGCTTTCTTTGTGCAAGCATGAAGTAGTAGATTGAATATGCACTCATCTTCAAGACCCATTGCTACCTCTTGCAACTTTTATGAAGGAGAATGTTTCCTTCAGCAGAAAGATAGTTCTATCTGTGTTTCCCATTTATCTCCACAAAATCTTCTATGTGTATATATACATATATATGCACACACACTTATACATATATATGCATGTGTCTCTGTGCGTCTGTATGTTGAGTCTTTTAGGGTTGCTTACATATATGTGTGTTATGTGCTTAGGGCCTGACAAACTGAAATTGAATAACCTATCAAGAAGCTCATTCTTGGTGAAAAATTACTCTTCCTCACTCAGGATTCATTCACTGCCTATAGATCTTTTGTTGTGGTTGTTGTTCGTGAGACAGGGATTGTCTGTGTAGCCTTGACTGTCTTGGACAGGATTCATTAACTGCGTTCAGTTTTGATGTTGTTGTTATTCTTTTGGGATTTTTTTTCCCTAGACAGGGTTTGTATGTGTAGCCTTAACTGTCCTGGACTCACTTTGTAGACCACGCTGGCCTTGAACTCACAGCAATCCACCTGCCTCTGCCTCCCCGAGTCCACCACCACCCTTAGCTAATAGATCTTCATCTAAGAGTAGCGTCTTTTGAGGTTTTCCTTTCGTGTGCTGGCCTGACAGCTGATAGTGTTATTGTGTTGGTCTTGTTTAGGCAACTATATCACTGAGATTTCATGAGTGCAGCTTCCGTGTTGTATATAGAAGACACCAAGTCACAGCAGACAAACAGCCTCCACTTCTGTGTGTTTCCTGAGCCTTAGATATGGATGTTTTGTTGTAGATGTGTTAATCTGAGTGCCCGATAGCCCATTGTTCTCTATACTTGGACAAGCTGCAAATCGCTGTAATAGTTTATTTTTTGCAAAAAGGAGCTTCTTTGATTAGGAGTGGAACCTATACTTACCCAAAGGTGTAAGTATAACTGTTCAGACCTTTTGTTGGTTTAGGAAAGTGAGACTAGTAAATTCTTCTCTTGGGTCTACTGTCTCACTAGCTACAAGAAGTTGACTAAATTTCCAGTACTAGGAGTTAATTCCCTCCTCTCACCTGGGCCTTAAATGCAGATTTACAGCTGCTGTTTACTCCTGAGATATAAGCGCCCTAATAGCACACTTGAGAGTATCTTGCCAGGATGGTCATTGTTGTGACCCACAGGATTTATAGCTGGGTAGATCTACTGATTGCATTTCGCCCTTGGCAGCTTTACTAGCACCTTCAGAAACTAGATACTAGATACTTCAGATGTTATGAAAGCTAGTCCTCAGAAAGGAGGCTTCTTGTTTGGTTCCTGATAGATTTGAACAGGAAGAATGAACATTACTTGAAGAGATGTGACAGCTACAATATGATTCTGTCGCACTCCATCAAAACTCTTATCATATATTGTATGTATGTGTTTGTATATTCTGTTTCTCACCCATATTTTGATGTTTTGCAACTAAGAATTGTTTGTTTTTCCTTACAATCCCATTTATATCTGCCCCTGTTCAATCTATAATAGATGATAAAGTTGAACTGTGTAATATAAAGGAATGATTATAACAACTTGCACTAAATAATTATAAGAAACATTTTGTTAATGTAGGCTATCATGATTAAATAATCTCCTGAATCAAGTTACAAATCATCATGGTTAATAATAATGCAACAATAAGGAAATGGAATATATATATGAATATTAAAAGGTATATGCTAAAGCTCACAGAAACACCATGGCACTGAAAACATGGATCCCTTTCTCACTTTATTATTTTTTTAATTGAAAATAGGTTCTTCTCTCAGAAGATACATCCTGACCACAGTTTCCTCTCTGTAATGACCACATTACTCTTCTGAGCCCCTCCTCATCTCCCTTCTCTCTCAGTCCATTTACAAAATCTATTCCATCCCTCCTTCCAGGAGACCTGTACTTCCCCCTACATACCTCCTCTTTAACCTTTCTAGCCCCTACGTATCTCCTCTTTAACCTTTCTAGGTTTGTGGATTGTAGCTTTATTATCATTTACTTAACAGCTAATGTCCACCCATATGTGAATATATAACACATTTGGGTCTGTCTTACCTTACTCAGAATGATTTTTTTTTCCTAGTTCAATCATGTTATTTTTTAACAACTAAGTCTGTGGAATAAATGTACCACATCTTCTTTATCTCTTCTTCACTTGAGGGGCATCTGGGTTGTTTCCAGGTTCTGGCTATTACAAATAAAGATGCGATGAACACGGTTGAACAAATGTCCTTGTGGTAGGATGGGGCATCCTATGCCCAAGCGTGGTCTATCTGGGTCTTGAGTTATATTGCTTTCCCATTTCTGAGACACTGCCAGTTTACGAACTGGCTATAGAAGTTTCCACTCCCACTAGCAGTGAAAAAGTGCTCTCCTTGTTCCACATCCTTGCCAGCATAAGCTGTTTTTTTATCTTACCCATTCTGACAGGTGTAATATGGAATCTCAGAGTCTTTTTGATTTTCATTTTCCTGATAGCTAAGGATGATGAACATTTAAGTGTTTCTCAGCCATTTGAGATTCCGCAGTGGAGAATTATCTGTTTAGATAGATCTGTACTCCATTTTTTAATTGGATTATTTGGTTCATTGATGTCATTGGGTTCTTTATAATTTTTGGATATTAGCCCTCTGTCAGATGTGGGGTGAAGGAAAATAGTTTCTCATTTTGTCAGCTGCTATTTCATCCTATTCACAGTATCTATTGCCTTAAAGAAGCATTTCAGTTTCGTGAGGTCTCATTTATTAAATTATTATGTTAGTGCCTGTGCTATTGGTGTTCTGTTCAGGACATTGTCCCTTGTGCCAATGTGTTCAAGGCTGTTTCCCCTTTTTCTTCTCTCAGGTTCAATGGATCTGGCTTCATATTGAGGCCTTTGTTCCACTTGGATTTGAGTTTTGTGTAGGGTGATAAATATGGATTTATTTGCTTTCTTTTAAATGAGCTCATTTAGTTTAACCATCATCATTTGTTGAAGATGGTTTGGTTTTTGTTTGTTTGTTTTTGTTTTTGTTTTTTTTTTTTCATTGTGTATTTCTGCCTTCTCTCTCAAAGTTCAAGTGTCCATTGGCATGTTGATTTGTATCTGGCTTTATAATTCAGTTCCATTGAACAAAATGCTTATTTTTATTTCAACCCCTTTAGCTCTGCAATGCAACTTAAAATCAAGGATTGTGATACCACGTCCTTTTTGTTTCTGATTTTGTTATTGGGATGTTATCTCTCAACCTTTTAGTTAGATAGGATGAGGGCTTGTCTATCCTGTTGATTTTCCTAGACAACCAAGTTTTTGTTACATTGATTCTCTCTATTGTTCTCTGTGTTTCTCTTTTATTGATTTTAGCCCTCAGTTTTATAATTTTCTGCTGTTTCGTCCTCTTGGTTGTGTCTGTTTCCTTTTGTTTTAGAAATGTCGGGTATTCTGTTAAGTCACTAAGGCAATTATTGCTATGAACTTTCCTCATAGCACCACTTTCACTGTGTTTCGTAAGTTTAGATACGTTGTACATTCATTTTCATTGAATTCTAGGAAGTCTTCTATTTCTTTATTTCTGCCTTGACCCATGAGTCACTCAGTGGAGAATTGCTCAGTTTCCATAAATATGTAGATTTTCTGTTTCTGATGTTGCTAAAATCCAGCTTTAATCTCTGGTAGTCTGATAGGATGCAGGAGGTTGTTTCAATTTTCATGTATTTGTTGAGATTTGCTTTCTGACTGAGTAGTTGGTCAATTTTGGAGAAGGTTTTTTGAGGTACTGATTAAAAAAGCTGTATTCTTTTTTGTTTGGGTGAAATAGTATGTAAATATCTGTTAGGTCAATTTGCTTTATAATGTCTCTTAACTCCACTATTTTTCTGTTTAGTTTAGTTTTTGTTTGGATGACATTGATGAGAGTGGTATAGTGAGGTTTCCCACTATCATTGTGTAAAGGTCAATGTTTGATTTAAGTTTTAATAGTGTTTCTTTTACAAACATGGGTGTCTCTGAGTTTTTCATATATATGTTAAGAATTGAACTATTGTCTTTGTGGATTTTTCTTTTGATGAGTATGAAGTGTCCTTCCCCGTATCTTTTGATTAATTTTTGTTTAAAGCAGATTTTAGTAGCTATTAGAATAGTTACCTAGCTTACTTCTTAGGTCTATTTGTTTGGAAGCTATTGTTACAACCTTTTACTCTGTGGTAATGTCTATCTTTGATGTTGAAGTGTGTTTCTTTTATGAAACAGAAGAACAGATCCTGTTTTTGTATCCATTTTCTTAGTCTGTGTCTTTTTACTGGAGAAATGAGATAACTGCTATTTAGAAATAACAGTGACCAATAATCATTAATTCCTGTAGTTTTTCTTTGTTTGTGATAGTGTTGGTATATCTACGTTCTTCCCTTCTTTTGTTTTTGCATATGTGAGACTATTTTCTGTGTTTTATGGGTGCAGTAAACCTCCTTGGTTTGAAGTTGTCTTTCTAGTATCTTCTGTAAGGCTAGATGTTTAGATAGGTATTGTTTGAATTTGATTTTTCATGAAATATCTTGTTTTCTCCATCACTGGTGATTGAAAGTTTGCTAGGTATTGCAGTCTGAGCTGGCATCTCTGGTCATTTGGACTGCAAAACATATATCTAGGGCCTTTAGGCTTTTAGAATCTCCACTGAGAAGTCAGGGGTTATTTTAATAGGTCTGCCTTAATATGTTCCTTGGTCTTTGCCCCTTGAAGCTTCGAATATTCTTTTTTGTTTTGTTTTGTTTTGTTTTGTGTTTTCATTATCATGTGGCAAATGAACTTTTTTCTGGTTGAATCTATTTGGTGTTCTTGTGCTTCTAGAACCTTTATAGGCATCCATTTTGTGGAAGAAATATACCCTTGAGGGCTTCTTTGCCACAGCTGGTTCCCAAATAATCAAGACAGGGAAGGCTTTATAAAAGCTTTAAGCCATCATAACTGGGCAGATAGCAACCTTCTAAGCTATTTTGATATTTCCCAGCTAAACGCCCCAAGTTACTTGCCATGATTATTCCTGCCTGGACCACTTCTGTTCCATCAGGCAAGCCCTCATGGCCACATGCTCATGGTTTCTATTGCCCCATAATGACTTCTTTCTCTTCAGCTTCTTCTCATGCTTTTCTTCTCCTATTTACATCTTCTGCTTCCATTCTCCCTTCCTCCTTGAGTGCGGTCCCTCCAAGACCCCAAACCCAGGAACCTAAGCTACACCTACTTCTCTTCTGCCCAGTTACAGGCTTCACCAAGTTTATTCACCAATCAACCTTAATTTAGATAGAGCAAGGTTTAGAGAACACCGATTGGTATACGTGAAGATGTACTCCTCTGGGCTGAAACCAGATCCTGGGGACCAATAACCAACATTAGAATATATAGCACCAGACAAGCCCTCTACAATTTTCCCTTTTTATCTAAATAAAAAAGTTCTTTCTCTTACAATAATAAACTACATAAAATAAAGGCAATTATAAAGGAATCAGAAAAACTGTCACGTAAGAGTTATATTCACAATGCCCAGTCCATTTTTATTTGGCAACTCAGGAGAAAGTTTTCTATTATCCATCCTATCTTGTTGAGTTCAGAGTACTGTAATTAAATCATTTTTTATCACAGCTTGTATTTAACAAAGTAAAAATTCTATCTAGACCTAAAAATATCTTTTTGAAATATCTTAAAATCCTAAACAATTTAAGCCTAATTGTGAGACTGAACTATTTAGTTTTCAACCCCATCAGAGACTTGAGAAGAAAATAATATTACCTTACATATAGGAAGTATGAGCAAGCAGCTTCCAAAATAGAGAGTTAACAGACAGCTGGCTGCCTGGACAGTATCCCAAAATTTTTCTATAACAGTGGAGTATCATCTTCAGCCTTCTGGCCCAGAGTATCTCACAGACATTTTTGAAGCAGGAATTATGAACGACTAACTTACCATCTTGGCAGAGCTTGGTAGTTGACTTTGCCCGCTTCCAAGTTTTGCACTTTTTGGAAAGCCTACTGTCTGCAGAGGGAATAGGAACATTTTCATGCTCAGTAACAGCCTACCACTATTGGAGCACACTTTATAAGGAGATATTTTTTGATGCTTATCATCAGGAGCTGACATGTCCTAATGTCAAAAGACCATAAATTAATAAAGACATCTTTAAAATGCCATAGTCTGTAGGTCTCTGAAGTTTTTGAAAACTGCTTATGTGTATTTAAATAGTTTATGATCATTACCTATATATCTAAAGTAAATCTGAATATGCAAATGTTGCTTGTCTCTAGCCATTCACTATCTGTTCAACTTAGGATATATATATATCTGTGATAAACTAGACTAGTATGTGACATGACCATGAGTTTGCTTTTCTGGCTGTTAATTTGCATTTCTTGATTATCCTAAACAGTTTGTAATACTAACTTTTAAGAGGATTAGAATTTCGTATTGCATTTTAAGTGAGTTCCATGGGCACTTTATTAACCAATCAACTTTAAATTAGGTAAAGCAAAGTTTACACAGCAAGGATCACTGTATGTGAAGATACACTCAATCAGGTCTTGGAAACCAATAATCAGCATTAGATTTTATGGCAGCAGACCAATACCCAACATATCTTTTTCTTTAGGATAATTTTTTTTTTCTATGATCTTCTTGAAAATAATTTCTGGGCCTAAGCTGGGAATCTTCTTCTATTACTATCATTTTTAGACTTGGTGTTTTTTTAGTATCCTCTATTTCCTGTATGATTTGTGCCAGGAATATTTTATATTTAACAATTTCTTTGAATGGTTCCATCTAATTCTTCTATCATGTCTTCAATGCCTGGTATTCTGTCTTCCATCTCTTATATTCTGTTGGTGATGATTTGACCTGTGGTTCTTGTTTTCTTACATAGATTTTCCATTTCCAGAATTCACTCAGTTTGAGGGTGTTTTTTTGTGTGTTGTTTGTTTTGTTTTGTTTTGATTCTATTTCTATTTTCAGGTCTTGAACAATTTTATTCATTTTCTTCAACTGTTTTTGTTGTTGTTTTCTTGGCTTTCTTTGGGTAATTTATTCATGTATTCTAATTTTTGTGGGTTTTTTTTCCTTGATTTTTTTTGAATTTTTTTTTTTCTTATCAGTTACATTTTATTAACTCTGTATCCCAGCCATATCTGTATCCCGATCCCTCATTCCCTCCCAGTCCCTCCCTCCCTCCCTCATCTCCACCGTGCCCCTTGCCAAGTCCACTGATAGGGGGGACCTCCTCCCCATTCATCTGATCCTGTTTTATCAGGTATCTTCAGGACTGGCTGCAAAGCTCTCCTCTGTGGCCTAACAAGACTGCTCCTCCCTTGGGGGGTGGGGAGGCAAAAGAGCCAGTCATTGAGTTCCTGTTAGAAATAGTCCTTGTTCCCCTCACTATGGGAAACCCATTGGTTACTGAGCTACCACAGGCTACATCTGAGCAGAGGTTCTAGGTTACATTCATACATGGTCCTTGGTTGCATGTCAGTCTCAGAAAAGACCCTGTGCCCAGATATATTTGGTCCTTGTGGAGCTCCTATCCTTTCCTCATCAGACTAACTCCCCTTCTTTCTTATGATTCTCTGTACTCTGCCAAAGGTTTGGTCATGAGTCTTTGCTTTGAAAACACTGCTAGTTAGAGTCTTTCAAATGCGCTCAGTAGACTCCTGTCAATGTTCAATGCGCATCCCATCTGTCTTTCTAAACGAGGATTGATAATCTTACCCCATGTCCGCTCTCTTGATTATCATTTTAGGTGTATAGATTTCATTATGTTTATCATATCTTATAGGTCTATATAAGTGAGTATATACCGTGTTTGTCTTTCTCCTTCTGGGATATTTCACTCAGGATGATCTTTTCTAGATCCCACCATTTGCCTGCAAATTTCATGATTTCCTCCTTTTTGATTGCTCAGTAGTATTCCATTGTGTAAAAATACCACAATTTCTGTAACCATTCCTCCGTTGAAGGACATCTGGGTTGTTTCCAGGTTCTGGATATTACAAATAATGCTGCTATAAACATGGTTGAGCAAATATCCCTTTTGTGTACTTGAGCAAACTGTGGGTATATACCTAGCAGTGGTATAGCTGGGTCTTGAGGAAGCACTATTCCTAATTGTCTTAAAAAGCGCCAGATAGATTTCCAGAGTGGTTGTATCAGTTTACATTCCCACCAGCAGTGGAGGAGGGTTCCCCTTTCTCCACAACCTCTCCAGCATGTGTTGTCCCTTGAGTTTTTCATCTTGGCCATTCTGATGGGTGTAAGGTGATATGTCAGGGTCGTTTTGATTTGCATTTCCCTGATGGCTAATGAGGATGAGCATTTCTTTAAGTGTTTCTCTGCCATTCGATATTCCTCTGTCGAGAATTCTCTGTTTAGCTCTGTTCCCCATTTTTTAATTGGATTACTTGGTTTGCTGCTTTTCAGCTTCTTTAGTTCTTTGTATATACTGGATATTAGTCCTCTGTCAGATAAAGGGTTAGTGAAGATTCTTTCCCAATCTGTAGGCAGGCGTTTTGTTTTGATGACAGTGTCCTTTGCTTTACAGAAGCTTTTCAGTTTCATGAGGTCCCATTTATTGATTGTTGCTCTTAGAGCCTGTGCTGTTGGTGTTCTATTCAGGAAGTTGTCTCCTGTGCCAATGAGTACTAGGCTTTTCCCCACTTTTTCTTCTAACAGATTTAGAATATCTGGTTTTATGTTGAGGTCTTTGATCCACTTGGACTTTAGTTTTGTGCAGGGTGATAAATATAGATCTATTTTCATTTTTCTGCATGTGGACATCCAGTTGGACCAGCACCATTTGTTGAAGATGCTGTCTTTTTTCCATTGAATGGTTTTGGCTTCTTTGTCAAAAATCGAGTATTTATAGGTGTGTGGGTTTATTTCTGGGTCTTCTATGCAGTTCCATTGATCCTCCTTTCTGTTTTTATGCCAATACCATGCAGTTTTTATTACTATTGTTCTGTAGTACAGCTTGAGATCGGGGATAGAGATACCTCCAGATGATCTGTTGTTGTACAGGATTGTTTTGGAGATTCTGGGTTTTTTGTTTCTCCATATGAAGCTGAGAATCTTTTATTCAAGGTCTGTAAAGAATTGAGTTGGAATTTTGGTGGGAATTGCATTGAATCTGTAGATTGCTTTTGGCAGGATGGCCATTTTCACAATGTTAATCCTACCAATCCATGAGCACGGGAGATCTTTCCATCCTCTGAGATCTTCTTCAATTTCTTTCTTCAAAGACTTGAAGTTTTTCTCAAACAGGTTTTTCACTTGCTTGGTTAGTGTCACCCCAAGGTACTTTATGTGGTTAGTGGCTATTGTGAAGGGTGTTGTTTCCCTAATTTCTTTCTCGGCCATTTTGTCTTTGGTATACAGGAGGGCTTCTGATTTTTTTGAGTTGATTTTGTATCCTGCCACTTTGCTGAAGGTGTTTATCAGCTGGAGGAGTTCTCTGGTTGAATTTTTGGGGTCGCTCATATATACTATCATATCATCTGCGAATAGTGACACTTTGACCTCTTCCTTTCCGATTTGTATCCCCTTGATCTCCTTTAGTTGTCTTATTGCTCTGGCTAGGACTTCAAGTACTATGTTGAAGAGGTAGGGAGAGAGTGGGCAGCCTTGTCTTGTCCCTGATTTCAGTGGGATTGATTTAAGTTTCTCTCCATTGAGTTTGATGTTGGCTATAGGCTTGCTGTATATTGCCTTTACTATGTTTAGATATGTGCCTTGTATTCCTGATCTCTCCAAGACTTTAAACATGAATGGGTGTTGGACTTTGTCAAATGCTTTTTCAGCATCTAAGGAGATGATCATGTGGTTTTTCTCCTTCAGTTTGTTTATGTGGTGGATTACGTTGATGGATTTCCGTATGTTGAACCACCCTTGCATGCCTGGGATGAAGCCTACTTGGTCGTGGTGGATGATATCTTTGATGTGTTCTTGGAATCGGTTTGCAAGTATTTTATTAAGTATTTTTGCGTCAATGTTCATAAGAGAGATAGATCTGAAGTTCTCTTTTTTTGTTGGGTCTTTGTGTGGTTTAGGTATCAGGGTGACTGTTGCTTCATAGAATGAGTTTGGTAATGTACCTTCTGTTTCTATTTTGTGGAATAGTTTGAGGAGAATTGGTGTGAGCACTTCTTTGAAGGTCTGGTAGAATTCCGCACTGAAACCATCTGGCCCAGGGCTTTTTTTGGAGGGGAGACTGTGAATGACTGCTTCAATTTCCCTGGGGGATACAGGGCTGTTCAGTCTTTATACCTGATCTTGACTTAATGTTGGAAGATGGATTCTATCAAGAAAATTGTCCATTTCATTTAGGTTTTCAAATTTTGTGGCATATAGGCTTTTGTAGTATGGCCTAATGATTGTTTGAATTTCCCCTGTGTCTGTAGTTATGTCACCCTTTTCATCTCTGATTTTGTTGATTTGGATAGATTCTCTCTGCTTTTTAGTTAGTTTGGCTAAGGGTTTGTCTATCTTGTTGATTTTCTCAAAGAACCAGCTTTTTGTTTCATTGATTCTTTGAATAGTTTTATTTGTTTCTAAGTGATTGATTTCAGCCCTGAGTTTGATTATTTCCAGCCTTCTGCTCCTCTTGGGTGTATCTGCTTTTTTTTTCTAGTGTTTTCAGTTGGGCCATTAAGTTGTTTGTATGTGATGTTACGAATTTCTTCTTGTAGGCACTTAGTGCTATAAATTTTCCCCTGAGCACTGCTTTCAATTTGTCCCATAAATTTGGGTATGCTGTGCCTTCATTTTCATTGAATTCTAGGAAGTCTTTAATTTCTTTCTTTATTTCTTCCTTAACCCAGCTGTCTGTCGTTGAGTAACAAGTTGTTCAGTTTCCATGTGCGTGTAGGCTGTTTGTTATTTCTGTTGTTGTTGAGGTCCAGCTTAAGTCCATGGTGGTCAGATAGAATACAAGGGATTATTTCAATCTTTTTGTATCTGTTGAGGCTTGCTTTATGACCAACTATATGGTCTATTTTGGAGAAGGTTCCATGCGGTGCTGAAAAGAAGGTATACTCTTTTGAGTTTGGATGAAAAGATCTGTAGACGTCTATTAGGTCCATTTGATTTAGGGTCTCTGTAAGTGTTTTTATTTCCCTATTTGTTTTCTGTCTAGTTGATCTGTTCCTTGGTGAGAGTGGAGTGTTGAAGTCTCCCACTATTAAGGTTTTAGGATCAATGTGTGATTTAAGCTTTAATATTGTTTCATTTACGAATGTAGGTGCTCTTGTATTTGGGGCATAGATATTCAAAATTGTGATGTCCTCTTGGTGGATTTTTCCTTTGATGAGAATATAGTGGCCATCCTTATCTTTTTTGATTAACTTGGGTTGAAAGTCTATTTTATTAGATATTAGGATGGCTACTCCCGCTTGTTTTCTGGAACCATTTGCTTGAAAGACATTTTTCCAGCCCTCACTCTGAGGTAGTGTTTATCTTTGTTGCATAGGTGTGTTTCTTGGATGCAACAGAATGATGGATCCTGTTTCCGCAACCATTCTGTTAGTCTGTGTCTTTTAATTGGGGAGTTGAGTCCGTTGATGTTGATAGAAACTAGTGACCAGCAATTGTTACTTACTTTAGATGTGGTGTTGGTGGTGTCATTGAGTTTCATTGCTTGTCTTCTTTTGGCTTTTTTGTTGTGTAGTTATCTATTTCCTCTGTTTCCTTCGATGTAGTTGTTTTCTTTGGTTTGGAGTTTCCCTTCTAGTAACTTCTGTAGAGCTGGGTTACTATGTAGATATTGTTTAAATTTGGTTTTCTCTTGGAATATCTTGAATTCTCCGTCTATGTTGATTGAAAGTTTTGCTGGGTATAGTAGTCTGGGTTGGAATCTGTGGTCCCTTAAGGACTGAATGATTTCTGTCCAGGTCCTTCTGGCTTACATAGTTTCTGTTGAGAATTCTGGTGTGATTCTGATAGGTCTTCCTTCATATGTTACTTGGCCTTTTTCCCTTGCCGCTTTTAGAAGTTTTTCTTTGTTTTGTAGGTTCAGTGTTTTGACTATGATGTGATGTGAAGAATTTCTTTTCTGGTCTAGTCTACTTGGTGTTCTGTAGGCCTCCTGTATGTTTATGGCCATCTCCTTCTTTAAGTTGGGAAAGTTTTCTTCTATAATTTTCTTGAAAATATTTTCCGGACCTTTGAGCCTGATGTCTTCTTTTTCTTCTACTCCTATTATTCTTAGGTTTTGTCTTTTCATGGTGTCCTTGATTTCTTGGATGTTTTGTGTTTGGAACTTTTCTGATTTTATTTTTTCTTTGAGAGATGTGTCAATTTCCGCAAGTGTATTTCGGCTCCTGAGATTCTTTCTTCCATCTCTTGTATTCCGTTGGTGATGCTTACCTTTGTGGTGCCTGATCTTTTCTCTATGTTCTCCAGCTCCTGGTTTTTCTCTATTTGTGTTTTCTTTATTGATTCTAATTCTGCTTTCATGTCTTGCACCATTTCCTTCATCTGTTTGAATATGGACTCCTGCTTTTCAGTGATAGCTCCTATTTTTTGGTCCGTTTCCTCTCTATGTATCACCAATTGTGCCTCTACTTCTTTGGGTATAATTGCCTATATTTCTATGAGAGCTTTGTTTATTTCTTCTTTATTTGCCTTCATTTGTGTGGACATTTCTTTGAGAGCTTTGTGCATTTCTTCTCTGTTTGCCTCAATTTTCGTGGTCATTTCTCTGAGAGCACGATTTGTTTCCTCTTGGTTAGTCTCGATTTCTTTGGTTATTTCTCTGAGGGCTTTGTTCATTTCATCTCTATGGGCCTCTAATAGCTGGAGAAACATAGTTTTGAGGTCGTTTTCTTGTATATCTAGTGAATTGAAGTGTCCATTGTTTTGTGGGGTTGCTGGTGAGGTCATTATGTCCTGATTTTTGTTGGGAGTTTTCTTACGTCTGCCTCTAGCCATCTGGTTATTTATAATCCTCACTGGTTGTTCCTCTAGATTGTAGTTTGGGCTATGATCCTCTCTGTTTTCTGGACTGTTTTTTCAGGAAGATGAGAGAGGTTCACTGCTTTGGGAGTGTGCACTGTGTTTTCAGTTTTGCCTAAGTAAGGAATGTGATGCTGGTGCTATTCGTGTGTGCTTTTAGCGGGCGCAGTGTGCATGCGCGGATTTTCTGACTACTGCAGTGGCCTGCAAGCCACTATTACGCAGTTCTGACTGAGATCCAGGGATTGTTTGCCTGGATTACCCTGGTGGACCCGCAAGGCAGAGGCTTCAATGTTGGGGTCGCTATCCCAAGAATCCCTCTGATGCCCACACTAGGAGTGTGGGTGGCAGGGACCTCGTCTGGTTGCTTCTGTGGAGAGGCCCTGGGTCTGGGGAAAGCTCTCCCTAGAAGGCTCACTCACTCTCTTGCAGGACCAGTTGGAATGCACAGGGGTTCCCCTTGCTCACTACTCTGTTTTGGTCCTGCTGCGGAAGTGCACGGGTAGGCTAACAGTCAGCTCTGTGACACTGTGGCCACAGGACTCGGTGTCCACCTTTCCTGTGTGCTGCTTCTTTGTCCTTTCCCTCTGCCAGGAGGGGTTATGTTGACTGGTCCCTGGGTGGTGCGGGAAAGAGTTAGGGTGAGTGTACTCAATCCCAGATCCCGGGCCTAGATCTCTCTGCCAGAAGCAGCCTAAAGGTAGAATCTATGTTTGCTGATCCCAAGAGAGTACCGGGTAGGGTTGAGTGTCCTCAGATCCAGAGCTTGGGTTTCTCTGCCAGGGGCTGCTGGGTAAGCTGGAGAAAGGGTGCTGTGTCCTTGGCAGGCTGCCTCTCTGTCCTTCCCCTCTGACCTTCTCCTCTGCTAGGGCAAGCTTATGGAGGTGCTCTCAGGGGAGTGCCAGCAGGGGTTGGGGCTTCTCATTCGGATCCTGAGCCCTGAGCCGGTGGCGTTTCTCTGCCGAGGGGGGGGGGGTGCCGGTGATAGAACTTGCTGCTAGACCTTATTGCGCTGGACCCAGGATAATCTCAGGACGTGTAGACTGACCACAGTCCCAGATCCCGAGCTGTAGTTTGTTTGTTAGGAGCGGCCGACAGCACTGGAGTTCCGGCACTGTGAAGCCGCTGTGCGCCTCTTTATCCTTCTGCTCTGCTGCGGCAGGGTGATGGCGGCGTTTGGGGGAGTGCCCGAAAGGATTGGGTTTTCTCAGCCCCGATCTCGGGTTGGGGTACAGACAATGTGGTCTGTGGCAGATTCTGCTGGCCGCCTCCTGCCTCCTCCGAAGAGGGAGTAGGGATTTCGAGCTGGGTGCGCAGCTGCAATCCATGCGCGGCAGAAGCTCAATTGTGATGGTGGCAGGTACCCGTGGTCGGAGAGACTTTCCAGGGAAAGACTGGGTGACCCATGACCAGTCTGGCAACTTTCCTTCCCCGTGGGGTTTTTTTATGACTGGGACTCTCAGCCTCAGGCACCCTTGTGCCCACCAATCAGCCTGGGAAAGTGGTCGGGACAAGCTGGCTTGCGGCACCAGACCGGAGACCCAAAGCCCAAATTAGCCGAGTTCTCTTCTGGGTTCTGGCTGGGCAGCCGAGAGTGGACCCGACCGATTCCCATGCCGTGGGAGCCTCTGTGGGAGCCTCCCCTCACCTGGGAAACACGATCAATTGCTGTTGTTTTAGGGCCCAGAGTTCAGTCTCCTGATCGCTGCACGGAGTGTGTTGTCCCGCTTCTCAGACACGGTGTTCGGTGCCGCCATCTTGGCCCCTCCTTTCCTTTATTTTTTAAAGCAATTTATTCATTTTTTTCTTTAAATACCTCTATTGTTTTCATAAAGTTGCTTTTAAGGTCTTTTTCTTGTGCTTCAGCTGTGGTGGACTTTTTGGAGTTTGTTGTATTAGGATAGCTGGGCTCTAGTGGTATTATATTTCCTTGCTTCTTATTAACTGTGGTTCTTATATTTGTGTCTAGACATCTGGATTTGGGGTTTGCAGTAATTATAGGTCTCAGTACTGATTTCTGAGTTTGTCTTTGCTAGATCAATGTTTTTTGCTTTTTTCTGTTTCTGGTTCCTTTCTGGTCTTCTAGTCTATGTGGTCTGTAGTTCTAGCAGCTGGTGTGGCCTCTGATCCATTTGGGTGTATCCACCCATTGGGGACTAAACTTCTGGTGACTAGGGTGGCATTTGATCAAATCTAGTATGGTTCTTTTATCAAGCAATTTTGTCACTTTTGACAGGAGATGAATCTGAAAAAGATTAGACTAGGTGGCAAAAGCCAGGTACAATTAGAAAAATACTTCATATCTTAATTTCACGTAAGACTTAATAAAGTTGAGCTCAGAGTAAAGTGAAGGATGCCAGACTCTGAGGGATTAGTAATAAAGAGAATACAAAGATGTTAATCAAAGGATACAAAGTTGTAGGTGGGAAGAACAGTTTTTGAGATTGGTTGCAGAGAAAAATGGGGAGAGCAAATAAAAATTCACTGTAGATTTCAAAATAACTAAGAAAACAAACTTTGTTTTGTGCAAAGGTAATTGATAAGTAACATGATAGATATTTTAATTATCACAATTAAATCATGCCAGTGTATCTTGTAGGTGCATTGCTATGTGTGAATTTATAGGATTGTGATTGATTTATCAAAAAAATGTTATTGAATGAAATTATGAGCAAGTCTTCGTGGCAAATACCTCATTTTCAGCACCAGAGAGACAGAGGCTGGCAGACAGATCTCTGAGTTTGAGGCTACCCTGGTCTATGTAGTAAATTAGAGGCTACCTTGTTTCAAATAAAAAAATTTTATTAAAATAATATTGATTTTTATTATAAAAGTTAGAAAAATTCTATAAATGAAAATATAAGGTACCTTAGAATGAGAAAAATATAGGTGTTATTTAAAAAGAAGACATCAAACTTAATAAAATGTTAAAATAATTTTATTTTTTCTGAAATGTGTAGGAGGGTTAATTTTTTCATTAATAAAGGACCTTCAAAACACAAAGTATTAAAATTATGCAAAAACACATAACGAATATATAGGAAAAATGTAGAAACCATCTAAAGGCATATCAATCATTTCATGTAAATATTAGAATACAATACAGAAATTTTACCTTAAAGTGAGATAGATGTTTTGAAGATAAGTGTCTAAACTAAATTAGTATATTAAAAACAGACAAGCTAAAAATGTTTACTCATATTTGTATTAATTATTTAAAAAGTTGAACACACATAGAAACCTTACAAAGATGTGCAAACTGCCTCTTATATGAATTGTCTGAGAGATGATCTTAAAATTATATTTATGAGATCCTGAGACATTACATATTTTAAAGTCTCTTAGCAATTAAAATATAAATAAGCATTTATGTATATTTAAATAAAATATATCTAAATGAATAGAAAATAATCAAAATAATCTAGCTTTTAGAATAAGTTAAAACAGTAACTCAGTGAAGGATAGGGACCCAACTTCTGCAGAAACAAATGATCTCTAATCTACCCCTTGGATATCCACCTTGAAAACAAGCTCAATCTTGCCAGTATCCAGTGCTACTGACTTCTCTGTTACTTTGCTGCCTAATTTTCAAACAAATAACATTTGTTGAGATTTTTTTAGGAATGGACTCTAAGATTTTTTAATTAAATTTTTAATTTTTGTATTAGTTATAGTTTATTTACTTTGTATCCCAGCTAAGCCTCTTCCCTCATTAGCACTCAATCCTACCCTCCCTCCCTCATGATTAGTTTCTTTATATGGTGTTTTCAAAGATTTGGTATATCTACTTTTTTAACATTTGAAGCAGTTGCCTTCCATAGCAGAAGTATTTCTTTCAGATCCCAAAACAGAGTACAAGGAGAAGCAATTCTATTTCAGGAATGAGTGTTTCAAGTACGACTTCAGTTCAGTCCATTACTTTCCTAGAACCTACCTCTTTCAGCTGCTGAAGTGAATAAACCTGCTGCATGGTTGGTCTCTGGCATCCAGCCTCTTGCAAGTAATCTGTTTGTTACAGAGGTGAATGAGAATCTCTAAAAAACTGTCTCTCCACGGTCACCTCATCAATGTCCACTAAATGCAAAGCCTAGTGACTGTTTTACTATAGCAGTTGGTTATTTCTAAATTTATTAAATATGACTTAAAGTAAAAAAGAAAGCACAGGAGAAAGATTGTCCTGTGTGAAGTTGCGTGCATCCTGCTGATTTTTTATAGAATCTGTTCTGTTTGTTTATTAGAATTACTTGAATTTAATATTTCGTCTTGGAAATACATACTTTAAATACATATAACTTTATAGTAGACCCATTTAAAATATGTAAAGGCTAAATTATTCACTCTACTACTCCAGTGGAATAAAGAATGGTTCTAATGTCATATTCTAACAGTAATTATAAATAAACTTACTTGACATAAGTGGGTTTGTCATAGTCCTTGGTTGCGGTTTATGCTTTTTTTGGTTGTTTTATTTGTTTCATATTTTTCCATGGCAAAATTTGCACAGCTTTTCTTCCAAACTAAGAGTCTTTAAGCAGTTATATCCAGTTTTTTTTTCTTTGTTTGAAAGGAAAAAATATACCTTATTTTAAGTTTCTGGAGGGAAAATGCCTCATTTGTTAAAGTGCCTATTTTTAAATCTTTGCTTTCAAGTTTTAAAAGAATGTGAATAACCTTCATTCTTTTCTTTTTGCTTTAAAATATTATATTAAAAATATAGTGATTTTAACTATAAACAAAGAAAAATCTCAATCATACATTTTATTTCGAATAGTTTATTAATTATTGAGAAATGCATACACTGTATTCTGATCATGATCATCACCCTCCTCCACGTCCTCCCAAATCCAGCTCCCAATTCCAACCACATACTACTTTATGGCCTCTTTATTAAGAATCCACAGAGTCCCAATAGTGCTACTTTTATCTCCGTCTATTCTCTTAGGTGTGTGACCATCCACGGTAGCATTTTGACCCACCAGGAGCCACACCCTTAGAGAAAGCACATCTCCATCTTCCAGTTACCAAAGCTCTGGAGACGGGAGTGAAACTGTTGTCTCCTCTTCCCTCCATGCTGGGACTTTGTATGGCTTGGACAGGTCTTGTGCAGCAGCCATTCTGTTAATTAACTAACTAACATTCTGTTAACTAACAAGTATTGTTAACTAACAATATTATTTGACTGTAGCACTTCAGCCAGAAAAACATCCTCCCACCACATAATGATCAAAAACACTAAATCCACAGAACAAGAAAGAATATTAAAAAATACAAGAGAAAAAGACCAAGGCAGACCTATGAGAATTATACTCAAACTTTCTCCAGAGACTCTAAAATCTAGAAGAATCTGGACAGATGTCTTACAACCTCTAAGAGAACACAGGTGCCAACCTAGTATAATATATCCAGCAAAACTCTCAATCACTAAAGATGGAAAAACAAGATATTCCAAGACAAAACCAAATTTAAGCAATACTTATCCACAAATCCACCCTTACAGAAAAATACTAGAAGGAAAACTTCAAGGAGGTTAACTACATCCAAGAAAACACAGGAAATAAATAATTGCACACCAACAAAAACAAAAGGAAGCATATACAAACAAACAGGCACTAACACCTCAACATCAAATAAAAGAAATTAACAATCATTGATCATTAGCATCTCTCAAAATCAGTGGTCTTATTATTTCAATTAACAATCATTGGTCATTAATATCTCTCAACATCAGTTACCCAATAAAAAGACACAGGCTAAAAGAATGGGTGCAAACATGCATGAATCATTCTGCTGCATACAAAAAACACATCTCAGCAACAAAGTTAAACATTATCTCATAGTAAATGACTGGAAAAAGGTCTTCCAAGCAAATGAACCCCAAAAGCAAGCTGGAGTTTCCATTCTAATACCTAATAGACTTTCAACCAAAATTAATCAAAAGAGATGGGGAAGGACATTTCATACTCATAAAAGAAAAAAATCAACCAAGAAAGTGATCTAAATTCTGAAATTTTATGTATTAAACCAAAGGCACCCATATTCATGAAAGAAACATTACTAAAGCTTAAATCACACAGCAAATCCCACAATTTAATAGTAAGAGACTTCAACAACCATTTCTCACCAATCAGCAGGTCATAAAGCCAAAATGTAAACAGAGACATAATGAAATAAACTGATGTTATGAATCAAATAGTCCTAACAGATATCTACAGAATATTCCAACCAAACATACACACACACACACACACTCACAAGCTCCTTCTCAGAACCTATAGAAACTTCTCTATATCCTCAACAGATACAAGAAAATTCTAATAACTCCTTGTATTTTGTCAGACTATCATGGATTAAAGCACCAGGATCAACAGAAAGCCTACAAGCCATAGAAACTGGACAATTCTCTACTAAACGTCCACTGGGTCAGAAAGGAAATAATGAAAGATATTAAAGACTTTCTAGAATTCAATGAAAATGAGGCATAACATACCTAAACTTATGGGACACAATGAAAGCTGTGCTAAGAGGAAAGTTCATAGTGTCAAATGCCTTCATAAAGAAATTGGAGAGATCTCATACTAGCAATTTAAAAGCACAACTGAAAGTTCTAGAACAAAAAGAAACAAACACACTCAAGAAAAGTATATGGAGGAAATAATCAAACTTAGGGCTGAAATCAATGAAATAGAAACAAAGAAAAAATATCAATGAATCGAAGAGCTGGTTCTTTGAGAAAATCAACAAGATAGACAAAACCTAAGCTAAATTAACTAAAAGGCAGAGAGAGAGAGTATCCAAACTGACAAAATCAGAAATGAAAAGTGGGACATAACAACAAACACTGAGGAAATCCAAAGAAACATTAATCTGTAGTTCAAAAACCTATACCCCACAAAATTGAAAAATCTAAAGGAAAGGGACTATTTTCTTGATATATACCATTTGTCAACATTAAATTAGGATCAGGTAAACAATTTAAATAAACCTGTAATTCCTCAATAAATAGAAGCAGTCATTAAAATTCTCTCAGTCCTCCCCTCCCCCCCAAAAAAAGCCCTGGGTCAGATGCTTTTAGAGCAGAATTCTACCATAATGTCAAACAATATCTAATATGAGCACTCCTTAAACTATTCCACAAACTAGAAACAGAAAGAACATTGCAAAACTCATTCTATGAATCCACAGTCACCTTGATATCTAAACCACAAAAAGACCCTACAAAAAAAAAGAGAGCCTTACACCAATCTAACTTATGAACATTGATGAAAAAAAAACTCAATAAAATACTATCAAACTGAATCCAAGAACACATCAAAACATTATCGACCATGATCAAGTAGGAGAGATCTCAGGGATTCAAAGGTGGTTCACTGTACAAAAATCCATCAATGTAATCCACCATATAAACAAACTGAATGAAAAAAATCATATGATAATCTCATTAAATACCTAAAATTCTTTGACAAAATACAACACCCTAGTCAAAGGAGATCAAAGTGATACCAGTTGAAGAAGAAGTCAAAGTATCTCTATTTGCAGATGATCTGATAGTATACATAAGTGACCCCCAAAATAATACCAGAAAACTCCCACATCTGATAAACACCTTCAGCAAAGTGGCTGGATGCAAAATTAACTCAAAAAATTAGTATCCCTCCTTTATACAAGTTATAAACAGGCTGAGAAAGAAATTAAGGAAACAACACCCTTCACAATAGCCACAAGTTATATAAAATAACTCAGTGTAATTATAACCAAACAAGTTATAGAATTATATGACAAGAAGTTCAGGTCATCGAAGAAAGAAATTTAAGAAGATATCAGAGAATAGAAAGATCTCCCATCTCTCATATATCAGTAGGATTAGCATAGTAAAAATGGCCATCTTATCAAAAGCAATTTTCAGATTCCATGCAATCCCCATCAAAATACCAACAGGGTTCTTTACAGACGTTGAAAGAACAATACTAAACTTTATATGGAAGAACATTAAACCCAGGATACCAAAAGCAATTTTGTACAAGAAAATAACTTCTGAAGGTATCACCATCCCTGATTTCAAGCTATACTACAGAGCAATAGTAATAAAACCTCATGATATTGGTATAAAAACAGACAAGCTGATCAAAGGAACCAAATGGAAGACTCAGAACTTAACCCATACACTTATGGACACCCGTTTTTTTTGTTTTTTTTTTTTTTCTGTTTTGTTTTGTTTTGTTTTTACAAAGAATCCAAAAGTGTGCAATGGAAAAAAGAAAATATCTTCAAGAAATGGATGCCCATCAAACTGGATGTCAGTATGTAGAAGAATGCAAATACAGACATACTTAATCACCATTCACAAAACTCAAGTCCAAGTGGATCAAAGATTTCAACATAAAACTAGAAACACTGAATCTGATAGAAGAGAGAGTGGGGAATAGCCTTGAACTCATTGGTATAAGAGACAACTTTCTGAACAGGACACCAACAGCTCAGACACTAACATCAACAATCAATATGGGACTTAATGAGACTGAATAGCTTCTATAAGGCAAAAGACCCCATCAATAGAACAGAACTATAGCCTACAGAATGGAAAAAGAGCTGCACAAACCCAACATCCAAAACAGAGCTAATATCCAAAATTTAATAAGAATTCAAGACATTAAGCAACGGCTGCTTGTTTTCGCCTTGGCCTTCACCCGGAGACAGGGATAGGCAGGATGTTTTGCCAAGTTAATTTCTTTTTGTTTGTGTGAGGATCACACAGTCAAGTGGTCCAGGTAAACAAGTTTGACTTCTCCTAAACCCCTTCGTTGTATCCAGGTGCTTTTCTCTGACTATAAAAAAGAATTGTTTAATAAAACAGTATGACAGTTGCTACCGGCAGCCATCTTCGAACAGCTCCCATGTGTAGCGTGTTAGGTTTTTTTCTTTCAATCCTCACTCCCCACTCAAGAACTTTTCAACTCTGCTGGTGGGCTCCAGCAATCAGCAAACCAAGTAACCCAATAAAAAATGGGGTACAGAGATAAACAGAATTCTCAACACAGGAATATCTAATGAATGAGAAGCACTTAAAGAAATGTTTAATGTTCTTAATCATCAGGGAAATGCAAACCAAAACAACTCTTAGTTTCCACCTAACACCAATTAGAATGTTTAATCAAGTGATAGCATGTGCTGGTAGGGAGCAAGGGAAACACTTTTCCACTGCTGGTGGGATTGCAAACTTGTGGAAACCAATGTGGCAGTGTTTCAGAAATAGGGAATCATTCTACCTCAAGACCCAGCTATACCACTCCTGGGCTTATACCCAAAATATATTCTACCACACCACAAGGACACTTGCTCAACTATGTTCATAGTAGGTTTATTCATAATAACCAGGAAGTGGAAACAGCCTAGATGTCCCTCAATCAAAGAATGGATAAAGACAATGTAGTACATTTACACAATGGAATACTACTCAGCTAAAAATATATATATATATATAATATATATATATTATATATATATTATAGATATTTATCACTCCTCTTTCCAATCTCCCCTTCCGATCCCAGAAAAGGGCTGCCCCCCCCCAAGGATATATATATCTGAATAATACAGATAGAGAAAGAGAAAAAATGCAGGTGTCTCTAGATGCAAAATCTTGGTGAGGGAAATCAGTTTATAACTATCTGAATATTGCAAATTGGACAAGGATAATATTAAATGAACAAACCCAAACTGGGTAAGGAAAAGCCCTCCAAGCTACAACTCAACCCAAAGAACTACATACAAGTAGGGAAACCCGGAAGTGGTCTTCCCCGGGGAAGAACATACCAACTGGTTGTTCAGTCCAAAAAGGTCAAACTGGAAAACAACCATACAAGTAACAGTATACAGGCTGAACAAATTATTTTTAGAAATGTATATGTATATACATATACTTATATGCATATAACAATTAGTGAAAAAGAGGCTGTAAGTGTGAAGGAGAGGAGGGAAAGGTATCTGAAAGGATTTGATTGGAGGAAAGGGAAGGAAGGAATGTAATTATATAATCTCAAAATATAAGAAAAGTAAAACTTGTGCTAATATATAACCTAGCAATTATTCTTGTGGGCATTTGTCCCCAAGAAATTTTATGTTCCCAGTAAACCTGCACTCTGATGTGCATAGTATCTTTTATCCATAATAGCCAAAATATAGAAACAATCCTTAAAGAGTGTGTCACCATGTGACTGCTTTAATAGTTGACCAGCTGGATACCCTCCCAAATTAATGCTACCCAATAACAAACTACCTACTACACAGCCAGTAGGATAGATTTCTAGGAAATGAAACTGAGTTAAACAAAACAAACAAAAGTTAAGAGAAACACTACATGGAGCCAGGTGTGATGGTGCATGTTTTCTAAAAACTTCTTTTGCTGCCTCCCCTACATGCCCTGTCCCGCAGAATCACTCCTGTTTCCAATCTCCCCTTCCGATCCCAGAAAAGGGCTGCCCCCCCCCCCAAGGATATCAACTGAACACTGCACAATAAAACAGAGAAAGACAAGGCACAAACCCTCACACCAAGGCTGGGCAAAGGAACTCAAAAGAATAAAATAGGGCTCAAGAGCAGGCAAAAGAGTCAGAGACACCCCCACGTCTACTGTCAGGAGTACCCCTAAAAACACCAAGCCAACAACCATAACATGTATGGGAAGGCTTTAGTGCAGGCCCATGTGGGCTCCATGATTTCCACTCCAGTCTCTGGAAGCCCTGATATCCCTGCTCTGTTGATTCTACAGGCTGTGCTTTCCTGATGTCTTTGACTCCTCTGACTCCCACAATTCCTCCGTCCCTTATTCTGAGGAGCTCCCTGAGCTCCAATTGGAAGACTGGACCAGAGGGATATTTCTAACCCCCTAACCCCTGGCTCTCCCACCCTCTCCTTGCCTAATGATGAATGGATAGGATTCCTAGATATCTACCTATAAACAAAGGAGTATATGAGTATAGCAGAACATCATTAGGAATCATTTCATTGATTATTTTTGTTTGTGGTTTTTGTTTTTTGTTTTTTGCCATTAGTGTTTGATGCATGCCTTTAATCCTAGCACTTGGAAGGCAGAGACAGGCAGATCTCTGTCAGTTTGATAACAACCTGATGTACATTAGTGAGTACCAAGACAGTCCCAGCTATGTAGGGAGACCCTGTCTCCAGACAGAGAGACAGAGAGAGACTACATGGGAAAATTGGATAGTTCCTCTTTTTTCAAGGTTGCATTCTCTAGAGTTCATTCATATTCTAGCAAGATTGACAAGTGTTTTAGAGGGGCCCTAAAGCAAGCTTATTTAGTCATAGAACCTTTATATTTCCTAGAATCTTTGCTTAGTAGAACATAATTTAGGTATTGCAGGCAAAGCATTTCTTGAGAAATTAAAGAAAAAAAAATTACCCTAAGAATTTAAGTTTCATCTGGATCTATAAAATCCAAATAAATTTATGATTCAGAAAGTGACTCTATAATATCACGTTTTGTTGGCATGAACATAGGTCATCTTGTGGATTTGCCAAGAAACTTCATAACTAGTTGATGTAATTACTCCGTGGAGGTAATTACATCAGGAACTCTGTGTGGCAAGCTGTTGTTGTGTTTTTATTGTAGCAGGAACACCTCTAATCATCAAGACCTGAGCCTTGTGTTCACTGTGGGTTCTGTACTGAGTTACAGCTAGAGAGGCAGCTTGGACAGAACAGCTGGTATAGATGCCATGGAATTGGCCCATCTACAAGGTCAATTTTGACTGTGCAAAGAGCAGATAAAAAATAGAAGCATTTTCCTAGGAAAAAGCAGCATGGTTTCTGCTCTTGGAAAGCACAGTTTTTGTAAAGCTGTGTTGCAACCAATTTGAATCCCTGCGTACTTTGTCATCAGCACTTCTGTTACAATGTGTATTGTTTGAAATCCCTTCTTAATGTCCAATTTATGGATGCTCTTAGAGGGATTTAGCATTCTTTCCTGGCAACCCCTGCCTTTACATATTTCAAGTTGATATAAAAGATCATGAGGCATCTAGGGCAACTGAGTTATTCTATCACTTGGCAGGGTAGTTTCAGTCCTTTTTACTCATCTGCTACATTTTGTGTCCAGATGATAAACTGTCTATAAGTATTTTACTTTTTTCCTAAGATCAATTTCATAGAGCTGTCTTCTGAACTTTTATAGTCTCCAATTCAATGTATGTCTGCAGAACCTTTTACTTAATCTTTCTCATAAAAAAAAAAGAAAAGAAAGAAAGAAAGATACAGGATGTCACTTAGTAATCCAGACTGGCTTCAGACTCGTAACAATCCACCTGTCCCAGTCGTTCAAGTGCTCGGCTTCTACCAGCCAGCATTCATGGCCAGAAATGTCTCATAAGTATCAAATGAGAGAATGGTTTCTGTTTCTAACATCCTAAACAGTCCTTGATGTAAACGGGAACAAAACTCCCCTTGGGATTGAAAGAAACCAAAAAGAAATATGTAATACAAAGTTCATTTATAGGTTTAGTAAGTGATAAAATGTCAGGGATCTCACAACACAAAAGTGTGACGTCTGTAACTGATCTGTGCAGCTCAGTGGTGTTTCAACTCATTGTGGGAAGTCTAAGTTGGATGCAAAAACATACTCTATTATGTAAATGTTAAGTGAATTGACTTAAAGAGACTTCAACAGGTGAAGAGACACAGAAAGAGTGCTTGAAGTTTGGATGACTGGCCCTGAGATCCTGAGAGAGCGATACACAATGTGGCTCCTCTTTGCTGAGCGTCAGCTCTCAGCTTCTCTCTAAATATCCCTAAATAGCTAAAGAACTGGATTGCAGGACTAATATCAGAAGACTGAGGTTCCGATGCTCCACTTTGTGTCCAGTTTTCATTAGATTTGGTTTCTTTGTTTGTTGTTTGTTTGTTTGTTTGTTTGTTTATAGGTGATAGGGTATACCTAGGGGCTAGAGGCATTGTAGTTAATGAAATGCTAAGCATCTCTGAAATATTGGGCTTGGTGCTGCCTGAAGCTGCTCTGTAGTCTGACACACATGCTTTCTGTGATGTCTCAGACATTTAAAGTTTTAGTTTTCTGAAGCCCAAAGCACTTCAGTCATCCAGAGAAACTAGAGAAACTTACTCTTTGCTAAATTCTGTACTCTTGGTTATTGGATTTGAGGCTGTGTGTGTGTGTGTGTGTGTGTGTGTGTGTGTGTGTGTGTTCCAGTCATGAAGCTGGGGGAAAAAGATAGATGTTGTAGAAATTCAAAGTCTGTAAGTTTGAAAACTTTTCCCCCCTCTTTGAGAAACTAGGGGTCTTAGGTTCAAATCAGAGGTATTTGAGCCATAACAAGTGGCTGAAATTGATTGTCCTTTTTTAACAAATGGTTCGCTGTAGAACAACTGTCTCCCTTAAAGGAACTCCTCATTAATCCTTCTTATTCTTTATCAGAATTTTACTTTTGAACATGTAAATTTTTAATGATTATCTCAACAGAATCTCTTTAATTTTCAGCTTAAGGGTAGCATATTAATAGCATGTCATGTTAATACATTTTCTTTAACAGTGATTTTTTTTTAAATAAAATCATTAAGAATTGGAAATACACAAAACAAGGTTACTAAAGCTTTTCTGGTTGAGTTTTAATTAGGTTACGGCACCATGAAAGAATCTCAGTTCAGCCCTGCTCATTTCATTCTCAGATGGTTCAGAGGTTAAGGTCTGGAGGGTAGAGTGACAGGACAAATCTTCAGACTAGGACACTGTGTAGTCAGCCCTGTGATGACCCTCATGACCTCACACTTTGTGTCATACTGCCCTTGACACTTCTGAACTAGCTTACCTCATCATGAAGAAAAAACGTTTTGTTTAAAATACTATAAAATGTCACGGGTTTGCCATCAATTCTCGGGACTAAAATCAAAACAGGAGAAAAGTTATACTTGTATAAAAAGCTGTATTAGTCATTGGTAGACTTTTTTTTTAAGCTATTATCATTTATTTGGAATCTAGAAGACTTTAAAATTAACACAAGACAAAAAAAAATTGCAAACCTACAAAATGTAAGTTGCTTTAGAGAAACATCAAGGAAGAGCTCAAAGGGAAGGCACCTGCTCAAATAAGTCCCTGCTGCTTATTCAGCTCCGATAGGCCCACCTGCTTTCCTAATGAGCTCATTCTTGCCTCTCCCTATTCCTTCTTACTGTGACAGCCTTAAGAAGCAGAGAGGTTATTGTCCTACTCAGCATGAACAAGGACACACTTTATTTTAATTGTAATATCATACATATTTTACAAACTGTCTTAATTTTTAACCACAGCTGATATTCACTGCTTTAAAATGTATAGATGATTTATATGACTCACAAAAAGAGAGGTTCACCTAGAACATTTTCCCTTCCTGTGCTCTTTTCTTGATACTTTCCCCTGAGCAGCCTTGAGCCTTAAAAATATTTGGGTAAAGATGCTATGCATATAAAGGAAGAGAATAGGGGATGAATATACAGGTCAGTGGTTAAGAGCTGTTGGTGCTATGGCAGAGGACCCAGTTGTCCCAGATTTCATGTGGCAGCTCACAGCTATCAGTAGCTCTGGTTTGTTTTTTGTTGTTGTTTTTGAAAAATTTAAATTTCAGGCTTTCTAAGCATAAATCTGTATTTACCATTGAGTTCCCTAGGAATATTTCCAGATTGAGACTCTTTTACATAGGAAGTTTATTGGCATCCACACTTATGTGGGAATAAAGGAGGCAGAATGGATGGAGAGAGGATTTGAATTTCCATGTCCCCCTGCCTCTGCAGACCCTAAAGGATCCTTAGAAGTCCAATAGCCATCTGAAGTTGACCTCTACATAGAGGCCAGAGAACCAGACTTTCATCCTCACCTTGACCTTTGTATGGATCTGAGCACCCTCCAGAATGGTGAGCAATACTGAGACCCAAGGCACCTAATGTATTACCATCCAGAAGCCAGCAACACAGGCTGGCTACAATCACATGGCAGGCTGGATTCTTCAGTCTGTTGATTCAATGCCTCTTCTGAAACACATTCTCTTTAGTTGGGGTCAACATGAGCTAAAAGGTATTTTCACTGGTGTCTACTCTTCATGGTTCCTCTTTTTATCTGTTTTTCAAACCTCCTTCCAAATTTTGTCTTCAAGGACCTTATCTTACCAATCAAGTCGGTTTCCCATTATTTACATATTCAGCCATCAGGGACCTTGAACTAAAGTAGATGGACAGGTTCACTACCCAAACAATTGGCTGCTGCTGGCAATAGCATTTATATTTTCTGGGTATTTTTATTTTCTGTATATTTGAAACTTCATCCAAAACTCCGTGCTACATATAGCTCCATCACATAATATGTTTGAAGTACCTTCTTCATATTATGAAAACAATTTTGTTCCTAATTTTAGGGTTTTTAATCTATGTTATATCATTGAATAAAAACATGAAATAAAATGAGAAGGGTGTGGCTACACCTACAGCATAGGAAAGATTTTTGTTTTAGATGTAAGGGCGAAAGCAAGCAGAGGGAAGAGACCAGGCTGAAGCTGGCTTGGCAGACCAATGGCAGACCATGAGCTGAGATATTGGAAGACAGAATAAGAGTGGAGCCGCTAACCAAGAGAGGCAGCCCAGGCAAAAGATCAAGTAACAGTCCAAATGGCTGAATTATATAGGGATCAGGCTGAGGGAAGGAAGCAGAGGCCCAGCTTCTGCGAGGAGAAGGTTTAAGGTAGGGGTGATTGAGAAGTGCTGGGAGAAGCCACAGGTTCTAAGTGATTCAGGGAGAGTTGGCTAATGTCCTCTTTGATGTGTTAATAGTACCTCAGTTAGTCATTTGTCCTGGGTTTCTGAACCCTAACAATCATGTGCAAATATAAATCCGATTGATACAAATGTAAATTGCTGATGTGTAATATAACATATTTGAAAGACATCCCTTTAATGAACTGTTAATGTTAAGTTGGTTAAATTAACCTTCATCAATGACTCTCCACTTTAGATTATAGAATTCTAGAAGATAGTTATGAAGGGGAAAGTCACAGCCAGAAAGGTTATTATTTCAAATGTCTGTATTTTTAATTCTCCCACTTACCAGCAATATGATTTTAGACTTGTTAATAAAATTCACTGATCTCTGATTTTTACATCAGTAAGTATACAGCCCAACCTTGTCTCTTCACACCTTTCTTGTAAAAATTGTACATGTACATACTAGTAAATGTGGAATTGATCATTTTGTGGTGATATCATAGCTAGTAGACATAAAATAGATAAATAAATTAATAAATCAAAGAAAAAGCCATTTCTCCTCCTTCTACATTATCTTTTTTAAATATAATTTTTATTTATCACAATTTATTCACTTTGTATCCCAGCTGTAGCCCCACCCTTGTTCCCTCCCAATTCCAACCTCCTTCCCTCCCTCATCTCCTCCCATGCCTCTTCCCCAGTCCACTAATGGAAGGGGACCTCCTCCCCTTCCATCTGACCCTAGCCTATGAGGTCTCATCAGGGCTGTCTTTCATAGTCTTCCTCTGCAGCTTGGTCAGGCTGCTTCCCCCTCAGGAGTTGGTGATTAAAGAGCCAACCACTGAGTTCATGTCAGACACAGCCTCTGTTCCCCTTACTAGGAAGCCCATTTGGAGACACAGCTGCCACAGGTTACCTCTGTGCAGGGGGTCTAGCTTATCTCCATGAATGGTCTTTGGTTGGGGTATCAGTCTCAGAAAAGATTCCTAGGCCCTGATTTTTTGGTTCTGTTGTTCTCTCCTTGTGGAGCTCCAGAACCTTCCAGGTCTTTCTATTTCCACCTTCTTTCATAAGATTCCCTGCAATCTTCTAAAAGTTTGAGCAAGAGTCTCAGCATCTGCTTTGATACCCTGATGGGTAGAGTCTTTCAGAGGCCCTCTGTGGTAGGCTCCTTTTCCGTTCCTTATTTTCACCTTCTTCTAATGTGTATCGCATTTGCCTTTCTGAATGAAGACTGAGCATCTTACCCAGGGTCTTCCTTCTTGCCTAGCTTCTTTAGGAATACAGATTTTAGTATGATTATCTATGTTATGTCTAATATCCACTTATAAGTGAGTATATACCATGTATGTCTTTCTGCTTCTGGGATAGCTCACTCAGGATGATCTTTTCTAGTTCCTACCACTTGCCTGCAAATTTCATGATTTCCTTGTTTTTAATTGCTGAATAGTATTCCATTGTATAAATGTACCACAATTTCTGTCTCCATTTCTCACCTTACACCTGTCAGAACAACTAAGATCAAGAACTCAAGTGACAACACATGCTAGAGAAGATGTGGAGAAAGGGGAACCGTCCTCCATTGCTGGTACGAATGTAAACTTGTATAACCACTTTGGAAATCAATTTGGCACTTTCTCAGACTGTTAGGAATAGTGCTTCCTCAAGATCCAGCTACACAACTCCTAGGCATTTATCCAAAAAATGCTCGAGTACAAAACAAGGACATTTGTTCAACCATGCTCATAGCAGCTTTATTCGTGATAGCCAGAATCTTTTACATTATCTTACAGTTTGCTTAGTTTCAGTATCATGAACATAAAAAAAAATGAGGGACATGCATACTTTAGCTGCAAAACAGATGGTGTGCATAACAAGCAGCACCAACATGGAGAACATGCCGCAGCCATCGTCCAGGTGCTTGCTGATGTTCACAATGTCAGCAGAACATCTGGAGGGTGGCTGAAGCTCCCATTCATCGCGATGAGTTTTTCTTGTGTAACCAAAATACAAAGAATTATATGATATCTAGTCTAGCAAATTTACAATTGTGTATCTTTCTTGATTAGGCATCCCATGTGACAGGAGGGGCATCCATAAAAGCAGGAGGGCTGCATCAAGGCTAAACAGTCTTTCATTCTCTTGCAGATAAGTCAGGGAAGGCTGGGAGCACAGTACTCTGAACTCTACTTTAGTTCATTTTGAGCTTTTATTTCCCCCTAAGCCATAGCCTTTCAAAAAAAATCACTGTAATTAGTAGTGAGAAATTAAAAAAAAAGTTTCTTCTACTTATATCTGAGAACAGGAATTGAGCCCTTCAGGCCGTGAAGCCAATGAGATGAAAACCTCAGACCTTAAGCTGAAATTTAAATTAATTCAAGCAGACTCTAGATGAGGGTAAGGCTTGAGAGCATTTATGTGACTCCTTTTTCCACAGCCCCCAAGAACCTTTGGACATGTGATTGGGATTTTTGGTATGTTTGTGTTTTAACTAATTTATCCTAATTTATGGTCAATAACTAACCTATCAGTATTATCAGTAATTTTTGAGGCTTATCACTTCTAGATATGTGCGGGCTAAAGTTATATTTTAATTTTAAATTACTGTGCTTATGAGACCTATAAAACAATATTGCCCATAACCTGAAAATTCTACTTGCCCAAGAGGACGTCCTGGAATGCTGGGTGCTATTATTTACGTAAGGTTAAAAAGCCAGGAGATTTTACTTCTGTAAACAATGTTGGTTGTTCCAACTGCACAGGATGTGCTTACTCACACCTAGACAGGGTACATAGCTAAGAAATATGTCAGGATGTATTCTTGCTCCAATTAGACAAGGGCAGGAAGTGCGTAGCCTTGTGTGTTTTGCCTGTGTAAACACCTGACTAATGTAATTCCCTACCATTGTTTGGGAATCCCCGTTATGGACCTTGCCAGTATCTAGGGTCCTGGCCAGTATTTAATAAAGCTTACTTCAAATTTGGCTCAAAAATTGTGGTAGTGGTCTTACTCTCTCCAGTTGGGGTGAACAGTAAATATAACGTATGTAACACTCATATAACTTCAAACTCGTGATTATTAGCGTACAAGTGATTCAGCTGGCCTGCCTTCGGGGGCCTAACAATTGGTTACATCATCAGCTGCCGCCACTTCCAGCCATGACATGTGTTTATAACCCATAAAAGGACCATCTAGCACCTCCAGCTCTCTGTCTATAGCGCTCTCTCTCCTCTGTGTCCTTCTCTACTCTCTTCCTTTCTCTCTGCCCTCATGGCTTGCTCACTGCCTCTACCCCTTCTGCAGGCCCTTCTTTTTCTTCCCCCAGTAAACTTCCTTAATACCAGATCTGTTGCATGGTATAATTTCTCGGAGGGGTACGCCTCGGCGTGGACTTGCCATGGTACCCCCTCGCTACATTATTATATATCATAACAATAATAACAACATCTTAAGTTTCTCTTACCAGCCTCTACTTATATATTTTGTGGGGAACCAAGGATGTACAAAACATGCAAAAACACATCCTCTGGTACTTATTATTTCCTTATCTCTCATTCATTCCTCAAGCTCCTGAAATATTATTTCTACTACCACAGGTTCACTGAAATTTCTCTTGCTTGGGTCAGTGATAGCCTCTTTGTTGATAAATACAATAGACAATTATCTCCCGACATCAATCTATAATACTAACTAGCATCTTCTAAAAGTTTCTTCTTGTGCCTCTGAGATACAGCATTGTGGCTTCCTGCCACTACCTTCTGCTGCCTCTGTCTTTGGTTTATTTAGTGTTTCTTTCTCACAGGGAGAACCTTCCCACTTTCATCCCTCAACATACCCTCTTCTTGTTCTTAGCATCATCTAAGAGTATATTTCTCTCAAGTTTTAACAACCTCTAAACCTCTGATATATTCTTCTGCCTCTGTTATTTCCACAGTCCTAATAGAGGTGTGAATTTAGTCTCATTCTCAGACTTAAAGTTATTTTACTCTCTTTCCCATTCTTCTTTCTATAACCAGATAAATGGAAGCATGATTTTGAATCACATATGCTTATTTGTTTATATGGTGTCCTTTTAAAAAAATCTTTTAAAAAAAATCAAATAACAGGAAAGAAAGGAAAAAAAAAACAAATAACAGAAAACAGAAATCTCAGATGAGTTGCTGGTCCCTGTGAATATAAATGTTACGATCTAAACGATGGATGTAACAAAGTCATACCATGTGGGAGAGAACAGCAATTTGTGGTTTCTAGTTATGGCATTGTCAGGGAGAGTGCATGCAAAAGAAATCCAGGCACTTCTGTTGCAGAGTTTCAGAGAACAGTTGATGAGATTGGAACTGATATTTAATCTTTAGTGTTGGTGTTACAGAAACTTAGATGAGGATTGTTTTAGCATAAGGAATTAAATACCTGTCAAGACATTGTGCAGCTTTAGCGTAGGAAAAGAAAATTCACTCCCAGCAGTTTTCTGGGCTTAGATTCAATAAGTAGTTATTGGTTCCATTATTTAGTGGAAGAATTTCTATAAACAAATTGATGTGTCTATAGTTCCTAATTTGAATGTGTGGGGCTATTTTTTTTTTTCTGTTAGGAAAAGGGATGTTATTTTCTGTTATATGTGAAGGTGGGAGTAAAGCAAAGGATGTGTTGAGAGACCAAAGAATTAAAAATTAAGTTTGTTTTGAGGTTATTGGATTAAAGTTTAAAGCACAAGCCTGCACAAAGGCCAGACAGGTGGAGACATGTCCAGCCACCTGCAGGGAGGAACCAGCCTTACTGCATTCTTTTTCTTCCCACTAGAGATACAGTTGTTAGGAAACCTGACCAGATCGCCCCTGTACCTTAGGACAGCCAAAGGAAACCAGTCCATTAATGGTTTAGGGCCTTCCTACAGCCAATCAGTTTAAAATTCAACATCTTCTTTTGTATTTCAAACAATAGGTGCTTGCCAGGCAGGAATTCCCCTGCTTTGGGCATGTTAGGAGGGACTGGGACCTTTAAATCACCCACCTATCCTGAGCTCAGGGCTCTCCTCTCAACTGCTGTGTCAGTGACAGTGCGACCACAAGCTCTAGCTTGGAATAAAAAGATCCTTGTGTGTTTTGCAACAGACTTGACTCCTGGCAGTCTTTTGGGATCTCGCGAATCGGGCACAACAGTGCAACAGTAGGAACAAGCTGTAGCCGATTGGTAAAGGGCATATTACCAGAAGACATGCAGTAAACTAGCTAGTTCTTTTTTTCACACTGGTGTTATTATGTCTCTGATTAATATCATATGCTCTCTGCCATGTTCTACTCCACAGTATACATCAGAAACCATATTAGAACTTAAGTAAGCAGGTTTGTGTGCTTACTGTTATTTAGGGTACCTAGAGTGGGCCCATGCCAAGGTATGCCCCTGATAATTACGATTATGCAACAAATATAGTATGAAGGAGGTTTACTAGGAAAGGGGGAAGGAGTGAAGGCTAGGGGAAGGGGTAGAGTAGACATGCAGACAGGCACACAGGCAAATGGGAACAGAGCCCTGAGGACAGAGAGGGGAGTCAGAGTGGGGACACCAAGGACAGAAAGGAGCAGAGAGAGAACATCAGGAACAGAGGCAGAGGCTGAGTGATAGCCGGCCTCTTATAGGCAGAACACACCTGGTACACCTGACACACCTAGCACACCTGACAACAGATGATGGTGTCAGGTGATGACATAAGCTATTGCTAGTTTCCTGAGAGGCTATTGGAATCATCTGAACACTAACATTCCTCCCTTTTTTTTTTTAAATTAAAAATGAGGAAGTAGGAAGGGGTGATGGTCAGGCATTGTGTTTTTAGACTACGGACTACTTCCTCCCGACTGGGGGTGACGTACTCTTTGGGGACCCTAAGAAAACTGGGATACTGGCCAAGTCCTCAGAGAGTTGGCTGGCTGTTTCACTCAGCTGCCCAGGCTCTGTGAGACCATCTGTGGCTAGGAAAGTGCAGGCCTGGCTGAAGCAGTCTGAGAAGCTGCTTCAGAACAACCGGAGCACCAGTGGGTAATTGCTCTGGAGAACATGTGAAATATTGACCTCAATTTGTCTTAGGCAACAATGGGCAACCTACTCTCTCGGGTTCTGTTTGAGTTCAGGCCAGGCTTTTACAGTGGGGAAGGCAAGGCATCAGAGCAGTCTTTCCCAGTGGTTAACGTATCATAATCCATATGGAGCCCTTTGTTGCTGTGCCCACCATCTTCTTGGAGATTTTGACAGTGTCACTGTTAGGATTTGGAAGTCTCTGTCTGTAATGATAAATTTAAATGTCTTAGATGCCATATTCAGTTTAAGCATTGTAAATGCCATGTTCGGCAGTTCCCTGACAGGTTAGAAGGCTAGTACATACCAAGCATATCTGAGTTAAACAATCTTTGTCTGTTTTTAGTGATTTGATTTAAATAATACCTTGAAAACATAAAACAGAAGGCTAAATCAAGCATAACCTTGTAATTAATTGCATTATTTCTGCCATGACCACAAATACATTTCTGACCATGTTAAAGGATTTGATAATTTATAAGGTTACTGCCTATCAACTTGGATTTCTTAATTATCCAGTTTACAATGATCTAGCAGCTTTTATAAAACTAGGACTTTACGTTTTACCCCTGTTAGGTTTAGATTTCAAATAACAATTTTAAATTGGACCCTTCTCAGCATCAAAACAAAACATTTTAATTTACAAACATAGTCCATAAAGAGAATAGGAACTTAGCTGACCTTTGTATGATGTATCCTTGTAGGACAAAACAGTTTCTCTAACCTTCTAACCCTAACCCTAACCCTAACATATACCACTAGCCTTTTAACCATAACTCTAACCCTAACCCTAAGCCTAGCCTCTAGCCCTAACCTTCTAACCAT
>NW_026596109.1:17588296-17608397 GCF_907164565.1 Psammomys obesus | reverse complement strand
TAACCCTAACCCTAAGCCTAGCCTCTAGCCCTAACCTTCTAACCATAACCATAAACCTAACCAGAACCCTAAGCCTAACTCTAACCCTAAGCCCAACCTGCCCTAACCCTAATCCTAACCTTAACCTTCTAACCCTAACCCTAAACTTAACCGGAATCCCAACCCTAACCTAAAACTAACCCTAACCATCTAACCCTAATTCTTACCCTAATCTAACCCTAACCTTCTAACCTTAACCTTAAACCTAACCAAAACCCTAACCTTAACCCTAACTCTAACCCTAAACCTAACCTAATCCTAACCTTCTAATCTTAACCCTAAAGCTAACCAGAACCCTAACCTAACCCTAACCCTAAACTTAACCTTCTAACCCTAACCTTAAACCTAACCAGAACTGTAACCAGAACCCTAACCAAACCCTAGCCCTAACCCTACCCTAACCCTACCCCTAACCTAACCCTAACTGTCTATCCCTAAACCTAAGCCTAACCCCTAACCCTAGTCATCTAACCCTAACCCTCACCATCTAACCCTAACCCTTAACCTAACCCTAATCCTAATTGCAACACCAACTCTAACTGTTTAACCATCTAACCCTAATACCCTAACCCTAACTGTCCAACCCTAACCCTAATCCAACTTTAACATTAACCCTAATTACCCTATACCTAACCCAAACCGTAGTAAATCATATTGAAGGGAGACAAGACAGAAATAGGGCTTGAGTGAGAAAAAGGGAATAAAGGAGTTTACCAGGATTTTTGAGAGAAGGCAAGAAGAAGAGGAAAAACAAAGGGCTGGGAAAAAAAGAAGAAGGAGGAGAAGGAGGAGGTGGAGGAAGAGGAGGAGGAGAAGAAGAAGCCTCATCCAGAGAAAGGGTTGGACTCAGAATCATTTAAGCCCAGTTAGAGAGAGAACTCACTAATTGGTGGTGTTGGATAAAATCCAAGGTGACTGGTAAAGCAGAAAGCAAATCTGTTGCATGTAGGTGCAGTGGCAGAAGGGATCCCAATGTGATGAGACACCAGGAGAGCCCCCAGAGGTCATGGCACCAAGTGTTTTAAAATATATTATGTTACAAGGGAGAACTTTGGGTGGTCCATGCTGGGTTGTGCCCCTGAGTGATTATTCCATGCAACAGATATGGTATAAGGAGGTTTATTCAGGAAGGAGAAACGAGTGAGGGCCCAGGAAACGATAGAGTCGACGTGTAGATAGGCAAGCAAACAGAGGGGGGCAGAGCCATGAAGACAGAGAAAGGGGTCAGAGTCGGAGCACCAAGGACAGAAAGGCAGATAGAGAGAACACCAGGAACACAGAGAGAGGACCGGGTTGATGGGCAGTCCGTTTGTAAGCAGCACACACCTGATGGCGCCAGGCATACCCGGTGATGGAGGGGTATGTGTATGTTTGATGACATAAGCCATTGCTAAGTCCTAGAGAAGAAGCTAGTGGATCACCTATATTTTAACATTTACAGTACAATATCTGATAGTACATCCGTTCCTATACCAGCTTTAGAACATAATTTTCATCATTTTTCTTTTTGTTATGATGGCTCTAAGAAAATAAAAAAATCGATGAAATTTAAGGCGTCATTTTACAATGGCAGAATGACTTACTTAGATTGTTTTCTTCACAAAATACTTATTTTTTTTAACTGTGCTGACCTCTCTGAGAAAGTAGAAAGTATTGAAGTGGCAAAAAAAAATTGAAGAATTTTAGACTTTTTTCTTAATCTTTGTGTCAAAAGGTTGTCATTGACGCTTCATCTTCGATTTCACAGATTTTGAACTTTATTACATAGAATATTACCACTATAGAAAAAAAATTAGCAAGGCCTTTTTACTGAATATATACATGTAACCAAAGTTGCTAAACACCTCCCAAAGGTGAGCGCTAGGGACCTTCACAGGACCTTGACAGGTTGGTCCCAGAAGTTATAGAGTCAGTGAGGGGGACTGTATTAGGCTCAGCGGTCAGAGAAATCTTGATGCTATGACTGACTAACAATCAGATTGCTTCGTTATTTATACAGGTTTCACAGACAAAAACAGAGTAATTATTATGAAAGAAGTATAGTTTATTATCATTTTGTCTCTGGACATATGTTTGATTTTTCATTACTTGTCTAGGTTACAAGTTCAACCACAGTTAGAAAGTACAACTAGAAAGATTTTAATTTTGTTATTATCCCCATAACTCTAATTCAAAGATTCCAAAGAATGTCTCCACTAAAGCAAACACATTTATTATATGACAGCCTGCTCTTAACGTTGGCATTATTTGCAGTTTTTAAAGCACTCCAGACAAACAAAAACTAATTGAACTGTCTTTTTATGAATAGTATGTACTAACACCTAACTCCTTTTACTATATAATTTCATCATCTCCACTATAAAGTAGGAAAAAATTATTTTGGTCAATCTGTCTTATTTAATGAGTTCTATTTCTCCAAGGGTGTCCCCTGCACAACCCCTTATCTTTAAACTATAGTTTGAGAGATCTCTAAGCATATTTTGTAAAGAGACCTAAATCTATTACTAATTCTCTTGGCAAGTCAGAGTTAGTCAATGTCTCTGTTTATCCTGCACCAATTATACTGTCTATTTGCTTAGAGTCAGATACCCCAAGAAGATTCCTGGAGTTATGGCCTCATTACAAACTTCTAGCTTTTGATTATCTGAGCTTATCACCATCTTTAGGGCATCAAGTTATTTTCCTAAAAGTAGAAGGGATACTAAGTTTCAGACATAATTTTCTCAGGAAAAGTCATAAAATGAATCATAATGCATAAAGTCTCCATAGAACACAATGCATTGAGACCAAAACCTACAAGTGAGAGACAGAATAACATTGATCACAGCATTCAGCTCAGCTTTGCTGGGACTGTCAAACAGTTGTGCTAGCTTCATGACTTTTTGCTATTTCAGGTGGATATGACTGTACCAGCTTTCCATAATTCCATGATTCCATTCCTTAAAACTACTGAACTTACATGGGCAATGGAAACCAGAGCCAATAAACATATTCATTTAGGCAGTGAGTTTTATCTGATCTATTATCAGCCTATATCAGAATGATTAGCAAATAGATAAAGTGAGACTGATTTTTAAATTTTATTTCTTTTCCCTCATCTCCACTTAGAAAAAGGACATTAGCTAGTAATGACTTGACTATGGCTCAGAAAGAGAAGATAGGTGAGAAGAAAAGCAACTGATCAGATTCAGTTGAGACAGGACACATTTTCTTGAGTAACAAGGCATTAGTTCTTTCTTTCTGGAAGAATACGACGTTCTGTCTAAAAACGATGAGAATATACATTGCAAGGAATAAACACCATGTGTTGTTTTCATTGCAGTTTACTGTATTTCCTGAGATCCTTATACTCAGGGCTGGATCCTGGAATGGGTGCAGTGAGAAGCATCTGGGCTGTAAGGACACAGCATAAGCAAACATCTTCCATGCCTGTACTTCAGACAATTCTAACAGCTACAGCCATGATCTATTTTCCAGTACACTAACACAAATCTCTAAACAGTCTGCAATTTCCACCACAAACTGTGTTTTGAATCTTATTTCTCTAAAGTACACATTTTAATTATACAAGATGCTCACTTATGAAATAAAAGATTTTTAATGTCAGCATCTTTAAAACGTTTTTATACATTTTATATAAAAATGTGGATGTATAAACCACATTTTTTCCTGAACATATATGACTCCTAAGTAAGGTCTTGCCCAAAGTGAGGTCTGCAATACGTCAAAATGCTCTGTTAAAGTGCTCAGGATCTTACTGTACTGATTTACTAAGAACAGACTAGATGTTGGGAGCTGTGGCAAATAGCCACAGCCTTCCATGAAATTTGTCTTTTATCTTTCTGAAGAATGTGGGTTGTAGGATAAATGAATGGCATGGCAATGAGGCATAACTCCTCTGTTGGCTTTATGAAATAAAGACAGAAGAAGGTCAGGTAATCGAAATATACATGTATCCATTAATCTTAGATTATTTTGCTCTAATTAAAAGTCTCATTCTTTCTATCACTCACAGATGATGCTAATGCCCAGCAGCATGAGTAATTAATGATAGAAGCTAAATAGTGGACAGGTGGGTTCTGGGAGTTTGGACAGTGTGTATATGTGGGGAAAGGTACAAGAATAAAGTAAAATTAAATATATATTTCATAACATAATTATCTCCAGCACCAGATCATTCAGCTGTTTACTACATAATTTTATTGATTTCCTCTAATGACTTTATATGGTACTTTTACTGCCCTGCTTCTTAGAGGAAAGAAATCTAAAATAGAAAGGTTTTGGATATGTTCCAAAATAATACCTAGCTGATATGAGGTACAGATGCATTCATAAATACAAACCCTACAATTTACCCTGTGTAAGTGCCTAGAGGGAAGTCAGGACATCAGAGTGAAATGGATAGGCCAGTGGTTTTCAGCCTTCCCAATGTTCTAGTGACCCCAATCATAAAATCATTGTATTGCTATCACTTCATTACTGTAATTTTGCTACTGTGCTATGCAGATATCTGTTATGCAGAATGTCTGATATGAGATCCCCAAAAGACTGGCAGCTCAGAGTCCAGAACTGCTGCTGTAGGCACTTGTAAAGTCAAAATGTGGAAACAGGACTTATAAAAGACACTGTCTGAAAGAGCTGAGTCTTGGTGGAAAGATTAAAAGAGGCCATGTTCTTTCTCCTTGTACCTACTCCTTAATGAATCAGCCAATCTTCCTTTCTTCCTTTCTTCTCTCCTTTCTTCCTGTCTCCTCTTTCTTTTCCTTCTCCTTTTCTCTGCTCACTTTCCCTCTCACCTTCAAATCATTCATTCCTCCCTCCTACTTCCTTTTTCTTTTTCTACCCTTCCCTTCCTCTATTCATTCCTTCATTTCTTCTCATTTTTATTCTTCTTTAAAAAAAAAAAACTCTTTTTCAGCAATTGTAAGTATAGGTCTAAAACAATCTTTTGCTAGATAGGACATTTAGGGACAGATATGGACAGGAGTATCTCATATCAGGAGATAACAAAGAAACTGCCTTCCTCTTTTGTCATCTTAGTACTCTGCTATTCAAGCTCAGTGAGTAGAGAGCATCTGAACATTAGAACAGGAGCTGTATTAACAACTGCACACTTTACTGGTTCAGATCCTGTGTCTAATCTCATGGAAATCTGACTAAAGCAGTGAGGATGGGGATGTGGAGCAGCACTGACTCAACAAAAGGAGGTTTGCATCTGCCAGAGGACACAACAGGAAATGTCAAAATCTGGAAACTAATCAGCAAATACTGCCTCCCTCAGAGTGTAACACTGACAGCGTGTTTAAGTAGAAAGTAACAAATGTGAGGTGTGCACTGTTTGTATTCACCCTCTGTAGATAATGTTTTAAGTAAAAAATAAAAGTTATTCAGGAAACATTTTAAAAGAGTAAGTTAAGCCCAGGACCAGATGGCTTCAGCGCAGAATTCTACCAGACCTTCAAAGAAGAGCTAACTCCAATTCTCTTCAAACTATTCCACAAAATAAAAACAGAAGGAACACTACCAAACTCATTCTATGAAGCCACAGTCACCTTGGTACCTAAACCTCACAAAGACTCAACAAAGAAAGAGAATTTCAGGACAATCTCCCTTATGAACATTGATGCAAAAATACTTAACAAAATACTTGCAAACCGAATCCAAGAACACATCAAAGATATTATCCACTATGACCAAGTAGGCTTCATCCCAGGTATGCAGGGGTGGTTCAATATATGGAAATCCATCAATGTGATCCACCATATTAACAAACTGAAAGAAAAAAACCACATGATAATCTCCCTAGATGCTGAAAAAGCATTTGACAAAATCCAACATCCATTCATGTTTAAAGTACTGGAGAGATCAGGGATACAAGGCACATATCTAAACATAATAAAGGCGATATACAGCTAGCATATAGCCAACATCAAACTCAATGGAGAGAAACTTAAAGCAATCCCACTGAAATCAGGGACAAGACAAGGCTGCCCACTCTCTCCATATCTCTTCAACATAGTGCTGGAAGTCCTTGCTAGAGCAATAAGACAGTTGAAGGAGATCAAGGGGATACAGATGGGAAAGGAAGAAGTCAAATTATCACTATTTGCAGATGATATGATAGTATATATGAGTGACCCCAAAAACTCTACCAGGGAACTCCTACAGCTGATAAACACCTTCAGCAAAGTGGCCGGATACAAAATTAACTCAAAAAAGTCAGTAGCACTCCTGTATACAAAAGACAAAAGGACTAAGAAAGAAATTCGAGAAACAACACCATTCACAATAGCCACAAATGACATAACGTACCTTGGCGTAACCCTAACCAAGCAAGTCAAAGACTTGTATGAAAAAAATTTCAAGTCTCTGAAGAAAGAATTAGAGGAAGATATGAGAAGATGGAAAGATCTCCCATGCTCATGGCTTGGCAGGATTAACATAGTAAAAATGGCCATCTTACCAAAAGCAATCTACAGATTTAATGCAATTCCCTTCAAATTGCCAACACAATTCTTTACAGACCTGGAAAGAAAAATTCTCAACTTCATATGGAATAACAAGAAACCCAGAATTGCTAAAACAATCCTCTACAATAAAAGATCTTCTGGAGGTATCTCCATCCCTGATCTCAAGCTGTACTATAGAGGAACAGTTATAAAAACTGCATGGTACTGGCATAAAAACAGAATGGTGGATCAATGGAATCGAACAGAAGACCCAGAAATAAACCCACACAGTTACGGACACCTGATTTTTGACAAAGATGCCAAAACCATACAATGGAAAAAAGATAGCATCTTCAACAAATGGTGCTGGTCCAACTGGATGTCTATATGTAGAAAAATGAAAATAGATCCATACTTATCACCCTGCACAAAACTGAAGTCCAAGTGGATCAAAGACCTCAACATAAAACCAGACACATTAAATCGGCTAGAAAAAAAAGTGGGGAATACCTTGAACTCATTGGTACAGGAGAAAACTTTCTGAACAGAACACCAACAGCACAGGCTCTAAGAGCAACAATCAATAAATGGGACCTCATGAAATTGAAAAGCTTCTGTAAAGCAAAGGACACCGTCATCAAAACAAAGCGACTGCCTACAGATTGGGAAAGAATCATCACCAACCCTTTATCTGACAGAGGACTCATATCCAATATATATAAAGAACTAAACAAGCTGAAAAGCAATAAACCAAGTAATCCACTTAAAAAATGGGGAACAGAGCTAAAGAGAGAATTCTCTGTAGAGGAATATCAAATGGCAGAGAAGCACTTAAAGAAATGTTCAACCTCATTAGCCATTAGGGAAATGCAAATCAAAACAACCCTGAGATTTCACCTTACACCCATCAGAATGGCCAAGATGAAAAACTCAAGGGACAACACATGCTGGAGAGGTTGTGGAGAAAGGGGAACCCTTCTCCACTGCTGGTGGGAATGTAAACTGGTACAACCACTCTGGAAATCAATCTGGCGCTTTCTCAGACAACTAGGAATAGCGCTTCCTCAAGATCCAGCCATACCACTCCTAGGCATATACCCAAAAGAGGCGCAAGTACACAAAAAGGACATTTGCTCAACCATGTTTGTAGCAGCTTTATTTGTAATAGCCAGAAGCTGGAAACAACCCAGATGCCCCTCAACTGAAGAATGGATGCAGAAACTGTGGTACATCTATACAATGGAGTATTACTCAGCAATGAAAAATAAGGAAATCATGAAATTTGCAGGTAAATGGTGGGACCTGGAAAGGATCATCCTGAATGAGTTGTCCCAGAAGCAAAAAGACGCGTATGGTATATACTCACTCATATAAACATACAATATAGAATAAACCCACTAAAATCTGTACATCTAAACAAACTAAGCAAAAGAGAGGACCCTAACTAAAATGTTCAATCCCCATCCTGAAAGGCAAAGAGGATGGACATCAGAAGAAAAAGAAAACAAGAAACAACCTTGAAACCTGCCACAGAGGGCCTCTGAAAGCTTCTGCAGTATAGACTGTCAAAGCAGATGCTGAGCCTGATGGCCAACTGATGGGCAGAGTGAATGGAATTCTATGTAAGACGTGGGAAATAGTAAGAGCTGGAGGGGACGGGAACTCCACAAGGAGAGCAACAGAACAAGAAAATTTGAACACAGGGAACTTCCCAGAAAATCATACTCCAACCAAGGACTATTCGTGGAGATGACCTGGAACCCCTGCACAGGTGTAGCCCATGGTAGTTCAGTGTCCAAGTGGGTTACATAGTAATGGGAAGAGGGACTGCCTCTGACATAATCTGATTGGCCTGCTCTTTGATCACCTCCCCCTGAGGGGGGAGCAGCCTTACCAGGCCACGGTAGAGGACAATGCAGCCACTTTTGATGAGAACTGATAGACTAAGATCAGAAAGAAGAGGAGAACCTCCCCTATCAGTGGACTTGGGGAGTGGCATGCATGCAGAAAGGGGAGGGAGGGTGGGATTGGGAGGGGAGGAGGGAGGGGCTTATGGGGGATACAAAATGAATAAAGTGTAATTAATAAAAAATTTTAAAAAAGAGTAAGTTATTAAGGGATTGAGAATATACATATGACTTTGTATATGAGGTACTTCAACTGTTTATATATAATTTAAATAATATATTTAATTTTATTAATATAATTATATATAATGATAATTATATATTTAATATATACTATATTGTTATACAAATATGTAATATGATAATATTATCTAAATAAATACATATCTAAACAATAAAACTTTAGATAGATATTATGAGTTAAGAATATGTATTATTAAGGGGGGTGCAGCCTTACCAGGCCACAGAGTAAGACAATGCAGCCACTCCTGGTGAGACTTAATAGACTAGGATCAGAAGGAAAGGGAGGAAGACCTCTCCTATCAGTGGACTTGAGGAGGGGCATGGGTGGAGAGAAGGTCAGATTGGGAGGGGAGGAGGGAGGAGCTACAGGTGGGATACAAACTGAATAAACTGTAATTAATAAAAAAATTTAAAAACCGGGGCCCTTGAGTACCTTTACTCAGGTGGCCCACAGTTGCTCTTCACACATATTCCTTCCTAATCTGTCCTGTCACTTTGCTTTGAATAGTTTCACTACTTCTTTAAAAGAAAAAGAATATATATTATATAATATATAATTTGGATATATAAAGTAGCATCATTTTTTTCTGTGTATGACAGACTTAGCTTCTTATGAAGTTAAACATATATGCTAGTACATACATACAATGATGTCTCATTAATTTGTCTCCATAGAGAACTCTATTTTTGAAATACAAGTTATTTTTTTCTGAAAATGAACTGAATTCTAATATTAAAAAGATTTTTTCAGGAGGTAGAAGTATTATAATCTGACAATCTCAAATAACCTAAAACTATTTCTAGATTGCTTATTGATTCCCTATGATTTGTCTCCTGGTGGCTTTATTTTTCTAGTCCTTTATTACTTCCTTAGTCAGAAACTATGGCCAGCACCTACAATTATATAAATATATATATATATATATATATATACACATATATATATATATATATATACAAAAATATATATATATGATAGAAGCTTTGTTAAAGCTCTAGGACACTGGGTAAGTATCAGTACACTAAGCTTATTTATTGAAAGGCAAAAACCATCTTGCTTTGGACTTTTCTGTTATCTCCTCTGGAGTCCACAGAAATCCCGAGTAGTTTGATACTCTGTCTTTTGTTTCTCCTGGAGGGTGCATGAATGATGTTTGGTTTTGTGTATAATTTTACTCAATAAACTCTGAAGTCACAATAGAGAAAACATGTAATTATAGAAGAAAGAAAAGCAATATCATTCTGTGTAAAATACCAAAAACCTCTAACTGTGGCAGTTAGGGCAGCACAGCTAGCTGAGGTCAAATTTGTATAGTGCCTTAGCCAAGCTGACACTTTCAGATGGCTCACAAGAATAGGAGGATTTCTAAGCCTAGAGGCCTTGAAAGAAGATAATCACAGACAACAGCAAGGTCTCCGCAGTGAGCTGGCAAAACTGTCTTTTGGAAAAAGGCTGGCTGATTTTTTCCCATATTTGGTTAGTCATCAGAGAATAGTTTTCAAAATGTTTTTAATCATTCAATTTTTAATGCATTGTGCAAGCTTATTAATGACTCTCCTTTTGCATACTGTAGGATGAACATAAGACTCAATGTGTGTGTGTGTGTGTGTGTGTGTGTGTGTGTGTGTGTGTGTGTGTGTTTGTTTTTTCTTTCAGATTGTCTCAGAGGTCCAGGTAATTTAAATAATTTTCTCATTTGTTTAATATCTTGGAAGGTCTGACTGACATGATTTTAGCTGCTGACTTCAAACTGTCTTTTCCTTAGTATACAGAAAACAACATTTTAGTAGTCTCTGAAGTATTTTATCATCTTTTACCACCCTAGCTCTAAACACAATCACTTTTTAAAAAAATTCTGGGCAGCACTTAGTTTCACTCTCATAATATGAGAGACCCTATCTTAACCCCCCCCTCATCTTTGATTTACATACTTTTAAAAGAGTCTGTGGAAAGAATGTGAAGTCTGCACTTAATGAGCATACACAAAGAATGGTAGCAACAATACAGGTGAGGATGTGTAGAGAAATCTGCTCACTCATGTTGGTTGAGTTTTATAGGGACGGGATGTAAAGTTTGGTGAACTTTACATAATTTATTGAAGGCCACATGCTGGTAAGTGATAGAGCTGGGATTCCAACCCAGACAGGCTGTCTTTATGACTCACACACTGAGTATGGCTTGGGACAGCTTAGCTGTGTTCGTGTTTCAGTGGACGTGAGTTTCTGTTTGGCTAAATGGAGATAAACATAGAAAACAAGCAACATGAGTCAATAAACGAAAGTAGAAATGATTCTTACCAGTCAACGTGTGTGGAAGAATGGGGGTCCCACAGATTTTATAGGCTTCTAGAAAAACCTTCTAACTTCATGATCATGATACAAGTATTTAAAAGGACAATTATGGAGCAATTTCACAATTCAGGAATGTCATTTTAGAATAGAATTAATCATAACTCTAGAATTTTGTGACTTTTAGGCATGTTGATCACTGAAGTTCTTCCCCACCTCCTCTGAGGTGCATCTGGGATGACCCCTGCCCAGGTGTGCTTTAGGGAAATATCTGAAGTAAGCTTCCATTTTGACAAACTTATCGGCTCGTTGATGGTAGCTGCATTTCTATATAGGCTTTGACCCACTTTCTGATTTTTCCACCCTTTTCCCCTTCCATATTCATGTTTGGTCTTATCATATTTGATGTATTTGTTGCCTATCTCTAACAAGAGAGTTAGTAGAATTTGCAAGGCTCACATAGCAACTAAGACAATACTGTCATGCCCCAGCCACTCAGGCTCAAAAGCCGTGGGCTCAGTATATATAATATAACTTGTATGTATGTTTTCAGGGCTGACCATGTGGTATTCAGTAACCAATTGGTATATTCTTTCTTATAACTGGGAAGGTTATAATCAGTAATGTATATGTATGTGTATAAGTATATAATTAGTAATATATGTATACATTTACATATATACATGTAACAACAAATAATAAAAAAGGAAGCCATGAATTTGAAAGAAAGCAAGTAAGAATAGGTGGAAGGTTTTGGAGTGAAAAAAAATAGGGGAGAAATGATGATATTATAATATAAAAATGAAAGAAAAAAGATGGAGAACAATGAAGAAAAATAAAAGCCAGGCGCCAAATAGTTCTTATATACCACTAGTGCCTAACAAACATGACCTAGTGATGACTCTAGCATTATTTCATATTTGGACAGCAGTGTATACATTGGCCTCTTTTAATGAACTGACCACTGTTATGATTTCTTATAGATGTCCATGTATGTCACAGTGGTTTTTATTATAATGTTTTGAAGACATTTCATGGTGGTTTGTCTATCAAGCTCCTGAACATCTAGTTGTATTTAGGTGTCTTAACCCCTTTTGATTACTGTACTAATCATATCATAAACTGGTGGATTGTAGACTTAGTAATATATTTTACATCATTCTGGAGTCTGGGAGAACCAAGATCAAGATCCTAGCAAATTCTAAGTTAGCGGGGAACCTTTTCCTGGTTCTTAGAATGGCAGTATCTTACTGTGTCTTCAAACAGTGAAAGGGACAAGGCAGATCTGTGGCGCTCCTTTCACTAATATACTAGTCACATTCATGGCTGTATACTATGACATAACCACTTCCTGCCTTGGCTCTCTATACCTAAATATATTTATAGAAAGTAAGTTTACAAGGAAAACTTTATTGCTTTTTCTGGCTTACAGAAAGCTGCTTCAGCCCTTGGTCAGTTGTTATCATGGCCTTTAGAGCCGTGGCGACACAGAACTTCATGGCAGGAAACACATGGTAAAGCTAGGCTGTTCATCTCACATCGCTGATCAGAGACAAGGGCAGAGTCTAAAATCCCCTTCATTGCCGTAGCTTCAGTGACCAAGTTTCCTACTATTGGAACTTGTCTCTTAAAGTTCTCACTGCCTTGCAGCAGCACCACGGGCTGCTGATACATTAGCTTGGAGGGAAAAGTCAAAATTAAATTATAAGTCATCTCGAAAGCTTACCTTCTCTCACAACTTACCTTCTATCAGACTGAGAACTGATTTTTGATATAGGATCTTCAGTCGATGTAGATATCTACATCATAACCAGGGCCCTTGTCTATGCAACATGTTTTTGCCATTGCAAATAGCACATCAGTCCCCTGTTAGTTATTTAGGTCAGAAAAGGAGATATTTTTAGATGTCTGTTTGTTTGGAAATTCTGGGACTCAACCTCTGGGATATGAAAATGAGTCAAAACAAATACTACAACAATAAACTTGGAATTTTATGCATTAAATCAGAAATCTATATCATTTTTTTCAGCATGTATTTCACCAAGCCTCTACTAAATTCTGGGATAAATCAATAAATATCTACCAGTACAGTCAGTTATTTTCTTTTAACTCTTTTTTTCTTTCTTTCATTGGAAACAGACTCTTCGCTTAAACAAAACAGTTTTCCTCCCTCTGCCCCTAACAGTTCCCCCCACACACCTCTCCTCTTCTCCAGGTCTATTCCCCTGCTGTCTCCCTTCAGAAAAGAGCAGGCTTCCAAGATACAGCAACCAAACACAATAAAGGAAAAGCCCTTATGCTGAGGCTGGAGAAGGCAACCAAACAGAAAGAGTATTAAGAAAAGTCAAATAAGTCAAAGACAGATCTGTTTCCACAGTTAAGAGCCTCTCTCCCTCACCCCTGGACTCCCTACCCCTTTTCTACTTCCCCTATCCCCCATTCTCCCCCCCTCCCATACTTCTTTCTTTCCAATTTGTATTCCCTTTGTCTACTTCAGTTGTCTTATTGCCCTAGCTAAAACTTCAGGTACTATATTGAATAGCTATGGCGACAGTAGACATCCTTGTCTTTTTCCTAAGTTTATTGGAATTGCTTTTGTTTTTCTCCATTTAATTTAATGTTGGCAATAAGCTTGCCGTAATTTGCCTTTATTGTGATTAGGTATGTCCCTTATAGTATTTTATTGAATATTTTTGCACCAATGTTCATGAGAGAAATTGGTGTGTACTTATCTTTCTTTCATGAGTCTTTATGTGGTTTTGGTATCCTGGTTACTGTGGACTCATAAAATGAATTGGACAATGTTTCTTCTGTTTCTGTTTTGTGGGATATTTTGAGGAGTATTGGTGTTAATTCTTCTTTGAAGTCTGGTAAAATTCTGTGCTAAAACCATCTGACCTCGGGTTTTTTTGTTGTTGTTTGGGAGATTTTAATGACTGATTCTATTTTGCCAGGGCTTATAGTTATCTTATATCATTATCTGATCTTTATTTAACTCTGGTAAGTGGTACCTACTGAGAAAATTATCCATTTTTTTAAAAAATATTTGGAAATTTGGTGGAGCACAGGTTTTCAAAGTACATTCGTATGATGCTCTGAATCTTGTCAGTTTCTCTTGCTACATACCCCTTTTCATTTTTGATTTTGCTAATTTAGATATTTTCTCTGTCTTTTAGCTAGTTTGGATAAGAGTTTGTCTATCTTGTTGACTTTCTCAAAGCACCAGCTCTTTGATTCATTGATAGTTTCTAGTGTTCCCTTTTGTTTCTATTGTATTGATTTCAGCCCTCAGTTTGATTATTTCCTGTCATCTCCTCTTGGGTTTGTTTGCTTCCTTTTGTTTTGGAACTTTCAGGTGTGCTTTTAAGTTATTAGGTGAGATTTCTTCCTACTTTTTATGTAAGCACTTTGTGTTCTGAACTTTCCTTTTAATACTGCTTTTGTTGTGTTCCATCAGTCTGAGTATGCTGTGTTTTCATTTTCATTAAATTCTAGAAAGTTTTAATCTCTTTATCTTTGTCTTGACTGATTTTTCATTCAGTAGAAAGTTGTTCATTTTCCATGAGTTTGTAAGCTTTCTGTTGTTTTAATCTGTGGTGGTTTGATAGGACTCAGGGAGTTGTTCTAATTTTCTTATATCTGTTAAGACTTGCTTTGTGTCTTAGTATATGGTCAGTATTGTTGGAGAAAGTTCCACGAGGTACCATAAGAAGACATATTCTAAAGCATAGATGTCAGCATCAAAACAAAATCAATAACAGCTAGGGAAAAAAAATGTCTTTAGAGCCCATCTATTCTACCACAGCAGGCCTTGACTAGTCCAATATAGCTGAAGCATAAGAAAAGATCTTAAAACCACCTATATGGAGATGATAGAGATATTTAGTCTGAAAAAATGAAGCTAATCAGATATTTCACTTCTGTCAGTTTTGAAGAAATACTCATTCTTTACAGAATTCATTAATAGCCACAGGCATGAAAAGGGAAATGAATAAATCCCTTAAAGAAAGCCAGAAAAACACAAACAAAAAAAGTGGAGAAAATAAATCCCGTAAAAAAGCCAAAACAAATAAATTGTGCATGTTCAAAACCTGAAAATGAAAGCAAAAGCAAAAACAAACCCACAAACTGAAAAAAAAATATGGAAATTAAAGTCTTTGGAATTTGAACAGGAACTACAGATGCAAGCTTCACCAACAGAAACCAAGAGGTGGAAGAAGGAATCTCAGGCACTGAAGATACAATAGAAGAAATAGATACATTGGTCAAGGAAAATGTTAAACCTAAAAAAATCCAAGACACAAGGTATCCCGAAAATCTGGGATACTATGAAAAGACCAAATCTCTAACAGAAGTAGAGAGTGGAGAAGAATCACAGCTCAAAGGCCCAGAAAATCGTTTCAACAAAACCATAGGGTTTTGTTGTTGTTGTTTGTTTGTTTGTTTGTTTGTTTGGTTTTACTTTTTCTAAAGTATCCCTTATTTCTGTCCCTCTTGAAGGGCTTTACTTAAAAAGCAAGCACTTATTTTTTTTCTTTTTTTTTATTTTTTTATATTAATCACTGGTTATTTACTTTGAATCCCAGCCATAGCGTCCTCCCTCATTCCCTTCCAATCCCACCCTCCCTCCCTCATCTCCTCCCTGCCTCTCTCCTCTCTAAGTCCATGGACATGGGAGGTCCTCCTCCCCTTCCATCTGACCCTAGTTTTTCAGGTCTCATCAGGACTGGCTGCAATGTCCTCCTCTGTGGCCTAGCAAGGCTGCTTCTCTCTCAGGAGGGGGAGAGGGGAGGTCAAAGAGCCAGCCATTGAGTTTATGTCAGAAATAGTCCCTGTTCCCCTTACTATGGGAAACCAGTTGGATACTGAGCTACCATCGGCTACATCCAAGCAGGGGTTCTAGGTTATATCCATACATGGTCCTTAGATGGAGAAAAAGTCTCATAAAAGTCTCCTGTGCCCTGATTTATTTGGTCCTTGTGGAGTTCTTGTCCTCTCCAGGTCATACTAACTCTCCCTTCTTTCATACGATTCCCTGTACTCTGCTGAAGGTTTGGTTATTAATCTCAGCATCTGCTTTGATACTCTGCTAGGTAGAGTCTTTCAGAAGCCCTCTGGGGTAAGCTCCTGTCAATCAAAAACAAGAAAATCATGAAATTTGCAGGCAAATGGTGGGATCTAGAAAAGATCATTCTGAGTGAGGTATCCCAGAAGCAGAAAGACACACGGGTTATATACTCACTTATAAATGGGTACTAGACCTATAAGATAGGATAAACATACTAAAATCTATACACCTAAAAAAGATAAACAAGAAAGAGGACCAATCCTCACTTAGAAAGACAAGTGGGATGAACATTGGAAGTAGGAGAAAACAAGTAACAGGACAGGAGCAAGCACTTATTGATATAGTACCGAGTGCCTGCTAGTTCTCCAGTGGCCTTATAACTTCCTCACAATTTATAACGTGTTTACTGTGGGTTTTGTGCACACAGTCAGCTGTGACCTGAAGCCAGCTTGACTTCTTTCTCCTTGTGGGTAATGATTTCACAGTCATATTTAAGCATGGAGTTCTTTGGCATTGATTATGAAAATTTTATGTTGGTTAGGAGGTAATAGATTTAAGAAGATTCATAAGCTTCGTAACAATCCCAGACAATCAAACACTGAATTGAAAAACCTCAGGAGTATAGGTAGCTTGCCTCCACTCCCATTTATCAGAAGGAAAATTGAAACCACAGAGATTTATACTTGCCAAAGGTCCCACACCACATAAATGTCAAAACTCATTCCAGACCTGACTTTTATGATTGAGTTTGGTGACTTTTACTCTATACTCTTGAAAAGGAAAATAATACAAAGTAGAACTGGAAGAAAACTAAAAGGCTAGAAGTTATACCTAATGGAGAATTTACAAGTATTTGGCCTGACAAAATGAAGCCAATAGGATACTGCACTTCTCTCTGTTTTGAAGGTATAACCATTCTTTACAGAACATACCACATCTACAGGCATGAAAGGAGCAAATACATTAAAGTACTCTAAAGAATTGAGTTGAATGTTAAAAGTTCACCATCTGGAAGGTGAGATATTTCTAGGAGAAAAATTATAGAAAATTTTCTTGGAAAGTATTTTTTTAAGAAAATAATAGAGAACTAGATGTGTTCTATTTATCCTTCATGTATCCATGTGTGATATTGTGAGCCACTTGTTCAAATGGTGGAAAGCTCAGGTGAAAGCAGTACCAAGTGTGAACAGAATCCTAACTGCCAAAGGGGACCTTTGTGTTTCTTAGGCACAGCCCAAGTGACAGACACAGACAACGTATGTCCACATAGAACAGTTTACCTCAGGGAAGAGAGTGAGCTCATAAGAGTACATCATTTCTGGCATTCCAGGAAATGCTTTCTACTAAAGTATTAAGAAATGCTTTGAAAAGATACATGGTAGTCAATTGCTGTTGACTTGTGTTGTTTTTTATTTTAATTAAATAAAACAATGATTATTAGATATCAGACTTTGCACAAAGTGGATTCCTTGACAAATGTCTGGTCAGCAATTTCTCTTCAGTGCAGTATTACCTCCAGTTGTTTTAAGCTGGTCTAGAGACATGACAAGTCAGGAGCACGGAGTTAATTCTGGCTGCCTATCCTCTCCAGACACTATGTTGGATCTCACTCCGTGGGAATGCTGCCAAAGAAGCACTTTGCCATGTTGTGCTTGCGGTCTGGGAGAGAGCTGGTGCAGCTGTGGTAGCAGAGACATGAGACTTAGACACGGGCCAATTCAGTCAATACTGTTCGACTCAGCACTTCGGAAATCTTTCCTGTATTAGACTCTTGGACAGGAACAAAGAAAAAAATGTACCTTGAGAGAATATCATATAAATATGAGACAAATACTCAAGTGTCCTCTAGGTTGAAGCCATTTTACAAACAGAATTGTCAAACATTCTCTTTCCTTGCTCTGGCTTGTTTGGCTTTTGGGAAGTGCCTTGCAGTTTGAATATGACCAAGTCAAATGTACCATTCAAAACCATTGAATGTGTGGCTTTGGGGAACAATAAAGCAATTCCCTGGGTCCATTGTCTTTGGGGGGACCTGACAGATGTTTTTAGAGCTAGCAGATAAAGGAACACTATATCACTACAGAAATGATATTTTGGTCCAGGCCTGTGAAGTGCATTCTTACATTTCTTTCCTGGGCTTTTTTTTTTTTTCTGTTGATTTTATTTATCACAAAAATATTCTGAACACAAACTAGGGCAAAGTATAAAGAAAGAAATTCTCCAATTCAGCTACGTAGTAAATATCTGAATGATTTCTTAGATATTTTGTACATGTAAATAATGTTAATTAAAATATAGACAGAATTGTGTCTTAAGATTGATTTTTAAATAATGGCACAAATTAATGATCATGAGTATTTTCTATATATTTTATAAACTATTATGTTGGTGGCTTTTTTGTTCAGATGGTAAATTTATTGCTTCCTTCACATTCTCTGTTGTTTAATCTTAGAGTTTCCGGCTTTTCCAATTATTACAGTCACCATAATCAGTGATCTCAGAAATGTAGTTGTTTGTTTCTTCGAATCACAATGTAACACAGAGATAATTCTTGCCTAATGAAACCTACATTTTCGTAAAGATAGATAAGAAATGAAGCAGGTGGGTGGCACTTGCTATAGCAGCTGCACTCTGTGGGACAATGAGGATGGTGAATTCCTTATGGGGCCTAATGTTTTATATTATGTGTGTTTTGTGTGCGTATATATAAAATGATGCATTTATACATACACACACATATTATACTCACGTATTTCAGTAACTTCCAGTATTATGTATAACTGCAACTCAGTGTGAAACAGGGTCAGGTAGAGGGCTAAAATTGGGAAACAGAAAATGAAAAGCTCATGTTTCATCTTAAAAGCTGAGTTTCGATTATGATGATGCTGCACATATTGAAAGACTTTAAGCAGAGGGAAGATGTACCACAATTTTGATTATTCTTTTTCTGCCAATCTTGAGAAAGAGATTCTAAGTTACCAATTCTTGTTAGAGAGGCCTGCCATAATGGTGATAAACCAGAGACGTAAAAGGGGCTTTGACAACATTGTTTCACATGCTTGTATGCTTGTCTAAGAACATGTTATTATAAATTTGCTCTCATGCATGACACTTGTAAATACTTGAATGGATGATGCCATTAGGAGAGATTTTATAGAACGAGTCACAGTCAGTAACACAGGGTTGGGAAATGAGAAATGTCAAAGCAATGGCAAAAAGTCTAAAATGATAAAAGCAGGTCTATACCATTTGATTGATCAAAATTACTACTAAATATGTGAACTTAGAAAAAAAAATTCTTGAGGGTTGCCCATGGTGTTCTTTGTGGGTTAAGATGATTCTTAATAAGTCATATGATTTTTCTATAACATGGACCTATTAGTTTGCTGTAAAATCCATACATATTTTATTCTTTTTTGTCTGTTTTCATGTTTTAAAGTGTTCAGTTTTATCTTTCATGAGTTTACTAAGTTGTATGTATTTCCATCATTGAAAATGATACATTTGAACAAAAAAGTAGAAGATGAAGTCATTGTTCAAATAACACTCATCTATAGACTCATTTCAGACTGAGGACATAGTGATAACTAAAGTACTAAGGATAACCCTCACAGAATGTTCAAATAGAAAACGAAATCCAGGTGAGCTAGAGCACAGGAAGTTGGCTTATAGAAGGTTAGAGGCTATGCAAGGATTGAATGCTATGTAAAACTTTTTGGCTCTTACTCTGAAGCACTACACTGGTGATGGACCAAAACAAAAAATTGATATGATCTCACCTATTTTAACAAAATGACTTTGGGATACTGAGGTAAACAGTAGGGGAGAGGGAATTACTAAAAACTGACTGGACGTGATCTCAGCAATCTTGGGGTCTGACGGTGATTCTGACTCCAGTGATATCACAAAAGATGGTGCGACGTGATCGGAGCACAGGTGTGCCTCGGTGGATGATACAAATGAAAACGCAGAGAATTACTTCAATGCTAGCACATTAGATGAGCGGTAAGATTCATTTGTATCACTGTAGATGGAGATGCAGAGAGGAGATGCAGATGTAGATGGAGATGTAGATGGAGATGCAGAGAGGAGATGCAGATGGAGAT